>NW_028225179.1:43048547-43076047 GCF_052327205.1 Somniosus microcephalus
GAGAGAGAGACCGAGAGAGAGAGACCGAGAGAGAGAGAGACCGAGAGAGAGACCGAGAGAGAGAGAGAGAGAGAGAGACGAGAGAGAGAGACCGAGAGAGAGAGAGAGACCGAGAGAGGAGAGACCGAGAGAGAGAGAGACCGAGAGAGAGAGACCGAGAGAGAGAGACCGAGAGAGAGAGAGAGACCGAGAGAGAGAGAGAGACCGAGAGAGAGAAAGAGACCGAGAGAGACGAGAAGAGAGACCGAGAGAGAGACCGAGGAGAGAGAGACCGAGGAGAGAGAGACCGAGGAGAGAGAGACCGAGAGAGAGAGAGAGAGAGAGACCGAGAGAGAGAGAGAGACCGAGAGAGAGAGAGAGACCGAGAGAGAGAGAGAGACCGAGAGAGAGAGAGAGACCGAGAGAGAGAGAGACCGAGAGAGAGAGAGACCGAGAGAGAGAGAGACCGAGAGACCGAGAGAGACCGAGAGAGAGAGAGACCGAGAGAGAGAGAGACCGAGAGAGAGAGAGAGACCGAGAGAGAGAGAGAGACCGAGAGAGAGAGAGAGACCGAGAGAGAGAGAGAGACCGAGAGAGAGACCGAGACGAGAGAGAGAGACCGAGAGAGAGAGAGAGACCGAGAGAGAGAGAGAGACCGAGAGAGAGAGAGAGACCGAGAGAGAGAGAGAGAGACCGAGAGAGAGAGAGAGACCGAGAAGAGAGACAGAGAGAGAGACCGAGACAGAGAGAGAGACCGAGACAGAGAGAGAGACCGAGACAGAAAGCGAGAGTGCAGTTGCTCCCGGGGACGTGACCAAGTCTTCCCCCCTGCCCCACGCGGGGCCGGAGCACGAGCGACGGGAACGGGTTACTCACCACGCCGATCAGGTAGGGGCTGCCCGCATCGCCGAGGAGATGTGACATCATGATCTGCAGGGCCTCAGCTGTGGCGCGACGAGTGGGGACCACAACATACTGGAGGGCAGAGCGACACAGAGCACAGCGTTAAACCCCCAGCCTACAGCCCGCCACGATTCCAGCAGGCTCTCCCCCAAACCCCACTGTCCAACCGACTCGCACACAGCACGGACAGGAGAGTGCGGGATCCAGTCCCTCCCACCCTGGGAGAGAGCGGGATCCAGTCCCTCCCACCCTGGGAGAGAGCGGGATCCAGTCCCTCCCACCCTGGGAGAGAGCGGGATCCAGTCCGAACAATTGTCTCAACTCCATCCCCTCCTGCTTTAATCCACGCTCGGGTTTGTGTACTCACCAACAGAATGTCGGCCACAATCGCCCAGTTCAAAGACAACAGCAACTCGCCCAGAAATATGAACACCTGAGGAGAGAGAGAGCGCGCAGAGGATGGGAACGAGAGAGAGCGAGCGGAGGATGGCCGAGCAACGAGAGAGCGAGCGAGCGGAGGATGGGAGAGAGAGCGAGCAGAGGATGGGAGAGAGAGTGAGCAGAGGATGGGAGAGAGAGCGAGCAGAGGATGGGAAAGAGAGCGAGCGGAGGATGGGGGGGGAGGGAGAGAGGGGGAGAGAGAGCGAGCACGAAGGATGAGAGAGAGAGAGTGTATGCGGAGGATGGGAGAGGGGGAGAGGGCGAGAGCGCAGAGGATGGGGAAAGAGAGAGCGCACGGAGGATGGGAGAGAGAGAGAGGGGGGAGAGCACGGAGGATGGGGAAAGAGAGAGAGAGAGAGCGCGGAGGATGAGAAAGAGTGAGAGCGCGCGGCGGATGGGAGAGCGCGCGCAGCGCGCGCACAGAGGATGGGAGAGAGAGCATCGGGGATGTGGGAAAGTGGGGGGGGGGGGGGGGGGAAAGAGAGGGGGGAGAAAGCGAGAGAGTTATACCAGTGTTGTCCAACACAAATCACCGACACCATTTTAGCCACATGCTGTAATTTTAACAGGAAACTCCTCACACACAGCACAGGTCAATGCACTCTGCACGTGTATATTTAATGAAACATCGACCGGCTGTCAGTGATCAAGGAAGTAAAGCAGACACAATGGCCAAAGTTTTCACAGTCCCGACTCACTTTAAAAAACTACTCCCCAGTCACCAGCCGGCTGTGGGGGGTGAAGCGGGTACCTGCCTGAAGCGCCGGACGGGTCTTGCCCAGCAGCAGCAGGTGCCTCCTTTGCCCAGGCTCCTCAGGAACCCGGCGGGAGCCGGGACTGAGGGGGCCTCGGGCCGGTCCTAACTGCGCTAAAAGGCGCTTACGTCCACGCGAGACGTTGTTAGAAGAGCTTAATTGAGGGGGTGCGGGCGCGGGGGTAGAGAGATGAACGAGGATCCAAAATTGGCTTAGTGGCAGGAGGCAGAGGGTGATGGTCGAAGGTTGTTTTTGTGACTGGAAGCCTGTGTCCAGTGGTGTACCGCAGGGATCGGTGCTGGGTCCTTTGCTGTTTATAGTGTACATTAATGATTTAGATATGAATGTAGGAAGTATGATCAGTAAGTTCGCAGATGACACGAAAATTGGTGGGGTGGTAAATAGCGAGGAGGGAAGCCTCAGGCTACAGGACGATATGGACGGGTTGGTTAGATGGGCAGAACAGTGGCAAATGGAATTTAACCCTGAAAAGTGTGAGGTGATGCATTTTGGAAGGACTAACAAGGCAAGGGAATACACAATGAATGGGAGGACCCTAGGAAGGACAGAGAATCAGAGGGACCTTGGTGTGCATGTACATAGATCCCGGAAGGCAGCAGGACAGGTAGATAAGGTGGTTAAAAAGGCATATAGAATACTTATATTCTATGCCTTGGCTAATGAAGGCAAGAGCAGGGAGGTTATGATGGAGCTGGACAAAACGCTAGTTAGGCCACAGCTGGAATACTGTGTGCAGTTCTGGTCGCCACACTATAGGAAGGATGTGATTGCATTGGAGAGGGTGCAGAGGAGATTCACCAGGATGTTACCTGGGCTGGAGCGCTTCAGCTATGAAGAGAGACTGGACAGGCTGGGGTTGTTTTCCTTGGAGCAGAGAAGGCTGAGGGGGGACCAGATTGTGGGGTACAAAATTATGAGGGGCATAGATAGGGTGGATAGAAAGGAACTTTTCCCCTTAGTAGAGGGGTCAATAACAAGGGGGCATAGTTTCAAGGTAAGGAGCAGGAGGTTTAGAGGGGATTTGAGGAAAAACTTTTTCACCCAGAGGGTGGTTGGAATCTGGAACTCACTGCCTGAAAGGGTGGTAGAGGCAGGAACCCTCACAACATTCAAGAAGCATTTAGATGAGCACTTGAAACGCCATAGCATACAAGGCTACGGACCAAGTGCTGGAAAATGGGATTAGAATAGACAGTGCTTGATGGCTGGCGCAGACATGATGGGCCGAAGGGCCTCTTTCTGTGCTGTATAACTGTGGCTCTAATTAGTTTTTCACTCAGTCGACCCCCGCCCCCCCTCAGTTCCCCTCAATATCCTGGTACTCACGTAGGTGGCGATGGTGCTGGTCTCGGCAGTCACCACGGCAAGGTAGAGGAAAGGGGCCGATCCCAGGAGTCCGAAGGCGCACACCAGGGGGTCTGCCCGCGGGTTGATCTTGCGATACCGCTTGCTGATCTCCACACCGGCCCCCACGCCCAGGAAGCCAGTGATGCAGGTGATGATCCCAAAGAGCAAGCTGCAGCGAGGGGGGGAAAAGTGGTGGCAAGGGTCAGGAGATTGGGGGGGGGGGGGGGGGGGGGTTTAAGGTGGAGAGAAGAACGCCAGACGGGATGAAAGAGGAAAGAAACAAACCTTTATACTGCGCCATATCAAAGCATTAAAACGTTTCAAAAGACCTTGGGGTGGTGTTAATTTATGACTCGATAGAGACTTGAGCACAAAAATCCAGGCCGACACTCCCAGTGCAGTACTGAGCGAGTGCTGCACTGTCGGAGGGGCAGTACTGAGGGAGCGCTGCATTGTCAAAGGGGCAGTACTGAGGGAAAAACCGCACTGTCGGAGGGGCAGTGCTGAGGGAGCGCTGCACTGTCGGAGGGTCAGCACTGAGGGAGCGCTGCACTGTCAGAGGGGCAGTACTGATGGAGCGCCGCACTGTCAGAGGGGCAGTACTGAGGGAGCGCCGCACTGTCGGAGGGGCAGTACTGAGAAAGCGCTGCACTGTCGGAGGGGCAGTACCAAGGGAGCGCCGCACTGTCGGAGGGGCAGTACGAGGGAGCTCTGCACTGTCGGAGGGGCAGTACCGAGGGAGCACTACAGTCGGAGGGGCAGTACCGAGGGAGCACTACAGTCGGAGGGGCAGTGCCGAGGGAGCGCCACACTGTCGGAGGGGCAGTACCGAGGGAGCGCCGCACTGTCGGAGGGGCAGTACTGAGGGAGCGCTGCACTGTCAGAGGTGGCGTCTTTCAAATGAGACGTTAAACCGAGGCCCCGTCTGCTCTCAGTGCCCGTTTCCAGTGGCAGGAGGGTCGGTAACCAGAGGACACAGATTTAAGGTGATTGGCAAAAGAACCAGAGGGGGAGATGAGGAGAATGTATTATACGCAGCGAGTTGTTGTGATCTGGAATGCGCTGCCTGAAAGGGCGGTGGAAGCAGATTCAATAGTAACTTTCAAAAGGGAATTGGATAAATATTTGAAGGGGAGTAATTTGCAGGGCTGTGGGGAAAGAGCAAGGAGTGGGATTAATTGGAGAGCTCGACCAAAGAGCCGGCACAGACACGATGGGCCGAATGGCCTTCTTACTGGGCTGTATCGTTCTAGAGAGGAGGGAGGCAGGCTACTGGAGGACCTCAATGAGGAACAGATTCATGCCACGCTGTGAATATATTGACTTCCCGTCGCCAGGAGAGTTGGATCTGCCGCGACACTGAACTTTTCGAATGTGGCCATTTTGTCAGCCATGGTGCAGTGGCAGACTCCGGCCAGGAGTTGGCGATGAATCCGCGCTCGCCATGCTGACCGCGGGCAGCACCGCATGCATTATAGCGATATAAAAAGAATGAGGGGGCTACCTGTCCAGAGAGTTACATGGCCCCTTGGTACACGGCCCCATGGTGCCCTGCACCACCTGGGCACGGAAGAGGTAGGTGGGTGCCCACAGCGCCAGGGTGCCCGTGACGAATGCCACGGAGGTGAAGCCCAGGGACGACAGCAGGAAGCTGTAACTGTGGGAAAGAGAGAGAAAGAGAACACATAGAAACACAGTTAGTAAATCGGCACAAATTGTAGCCATCCCACAAGAGTATATCCCAGAGATGAGACAATCAAAGCGGCCAGCTGTCACAGTGCGTTAGATACACTGTCCTTTCCCCCTCTGGGACCGTGTGTCAGTGCATTAGATACACTGTCCTTTCCCCCTCTGGGACCGTGTGTCAGTGCATTAGATACACTGTCCTTTCCCCCTGTGGGACCGTGTGTCAGTGCGTTAGATACACTGTCCTTTCCCCCTCTGGGACCGGGTGTCACAGTGCATTAGATACACTGTCCTTTCCCCCTCTGGGACCGGGTGTCACAGTGTATTAGATACACTGTCCTTTCCCCCTCTGGGACCGGGTGTCACAGTGCGTTAGATACACTGACCTTTCCCCTCTGGGACCGGGTGTCAGTGTGTTAGCTACACTGTCCTTTCCCCCTCTGGGACCGGGTGTCACGGTGCGTTAGATACACTGTCCTTTCCCCCTCTGGGACCGGGTGTCACAGTGCGTTAGATACACTGTCCTTTCCCACTCTGGGACCGGGTGTCACAGTGTGTTAGATACACGGTCCTTTCCCCCTCTGGGACCGGGTGTCACAGTGTGTTAGGTACACTGTCCTTTCCCCCTCTGGGACCGGGTGTCACAGTGCGTTAGATACACTGTCCTTTCCCCCTCTGGGACCAGGTGTCCAAGTGCATTTACTGTGGCTGAGTGTGAGCCCACACTTACTTCGTGGAGAGTGCTTTGACATCGGTGAGCCAGGAGGTGTAGACGAGCGCCCGATCTGACCTCCGCTCCACTGCCCCTCTCGGAGGTTCGGCGACCACGAACACCAGCAGCACCACAGCCACCAGGCCTAGAGCTGGAGTCACCTACAGGGGAGAGAGTGGGCAGGCAGCAAGGACGGCGAGCGCGAGGGAGGGAAAGGAATAATCAGTTAGCCGAGTGCCAAGGAAGCAGCAACGCGCACACAACAATGCCAGCACTCCAATACCCACTGTCTGATGTCTCTCCACATCACTGAAGTCTCTCACCCCTGGTACCATTCTGGTCAATCTCCCCTTAACCTTCTCTGCTCTAAGGAGAACAATCCCAGCTTCTCCAGTCTCTCCACATCACTGAAGTCCCTCATCCCTGTTGGGGTAAAACACACTTCACCACGGGGACACACAGATGTACCAGGCACGTTTTGCAGTACAGCGAGCGTGAGCAACGAACCTCAAATACTTTATGGGCTCCAGGCTGCTTAGAGAATCAGTCTATTTTTGCACCCCAGAGAGTGGCGAGAATGTGGAACTCACTTCCACAAGTAGTTGAGGCAAATAAGAGACGCACTTAAGGGGATGCTAGATAAACATAGAAGGTTATTAGAAGAAAAAGGGGGTCGGCTATTTCGGACTGAGATGAGGAGGAATTTCTTCACTCAGAGGGTGGTGAATCTTTGGAATTCTCTGCCCCAGAGGGCTGTGGAGGCTCAGTCGTTGAGTATATTCAAGGCTGAGATCGATAGATTTTTGAATATTATGGGAATCAAGGGATATGGGAATAGAAACATAGAAGATCGGAGCAGGAGTAGGGCATTCGGCCCCTCGAGCCTGTTCCGCCATTTAATGAGATCATGGCTGATCATCCACACTCAGTACCCTGTCCCTGCTTTCTCCCCATATCCCTTGATCCTTTAGCCTTAAGAAATATATCTAACTCCTTCTTGAATATATTTAATGAATTGGCCTCTACTGCCTTCTGTGGTAGAGAATTCCACAGGTTCACCACTCTCTGGGTGAAGAAATTCCTCCTCATCTCTGTCCTAAATGGCTTACCCCTTATCCATAGACTGTGATCCCTGGTTCTGGACTCCCCAACCATCGGGAACATCCTTCCTGCATCTAGTCTGTCTAGTCCTGTTAGAATTTCATAAATTTCAATGAGATCCCTTCTCATTCTTCTAAACTCTAGCGAATATAAGCCTAATCGACCCAATCTCTCCTCATACGTCATTCCTGCCATCCCAGGTATCAGTCTGGTGAATCTTCGCTGCACTCCCTCCATGGCAAGAACATCCTTCCTCAGATAAGGCGACCAAAACTGCACACAATACTCAAGGTGTGGTCTCACCAAGGCCCTGTACAACTGCAGCAAGACATCCTTGTTCCTGTACGTGAATCCTCTCGCTATGAAGGCCAACATACCAGAAGGTGGAGTTGAGGTCGAAGCTCAGCCCTGATCTTATTGAATGGAGGAGCAGGCTCGAGAGGCCGCCTGGCCTACTCCTGCTCCTAGTTCTTATGTTATGCTGACAGGGCGAGATGAAGCAGGAATGGGAGGAGGCTCGTGCGGAGCATAAGCCAGTTGGGCCGAATGGCTGGTTTCTGCGCTGGATATTCTACGTACTAGCTTGTACCTTATTGAAGAATATTAATCAGCAGTCTCTGTGCTTCCTGGTCCTTGAAGCTGCATTGGGTGGGTGGGTGGGTGGGGGGGGAGGAAAGGACAGATAGCGGCCCAACAACCCGACAGAGCGAAGGTCGAGATCAGACTTACCCTCAGAGCCCAGTGCCAGTCTCCGGCGATGTCGTTCACTTTCGATCCCACGATATAACCCAGGCCGCTGAGCAGAAGGGAGGGGGAGGTGGGGAAGGAAAGGGACAAAATGAACAGACAGCCCAGGAGAAGGTTAGGCAACAAACCCGGGCGCCCGCCTCCTCAACAGGCCCTTCAATCCAGTCACACGGCCCAATTCAGTCCGCAGCCGTTCGGGCCCACATCTCGGTTAGCATCTGGGATGAGTACGTTTCCACCCATTCTCAATCCCGCACCTTTGATCTGAATCCTTCACCAGTCCACGGTTTCACCCGAGCGCTCATTTCAATTTCTTTCTCGCAAGCCTAAAAAATTTCTCTCCCTCCTTTCATTTACTTGACTCCTGCAAAGGGGCAACTCCCACTGGTTACAACAATTCTACTCCCTCTGAAGCCATCCCTCTCCACCCCTCCACGGGCGACAGGAAGCGGGTCAATATGGGAGTTTCTCAGTCAAGCTCTGCCCTGCGCCTGACCACACGGACTTAACAATGTAGGTCACTGGACGGAGATCGAGAGCAGCAACTCGGGTTAACTTTCTCGAGATTGCTGAGCTTTATAACTGTACCATTGCTGCACCAGTTAAGATCAGATATCTCACTACAGACCAGGGACCAATACAGAGTAAAGCTCCCTTTACACTGTCCCATCAAATACTCCCAGGGCAGGTACAGCACGGGTTAGATACAGAGTAAAGCTCCCTCTACACTGTCCCATCAAACACTCCCAGGGCAGGTACAGCACAGGTTAGATACAGAGTAAAGCTCCCTCTACACTGTCCCATCAAACACTCCCAGGGCAGGTACAGCACGGGTTAGATACAGAGTAAAGCTCCCTCTACACTGTCCCATCAAACACTCCCAGGGCAGGTACAGCACGGGTTAGATACAGAGTAAAGCTCCCTCTACACTGTACCATCAAACACTCCCAGGGCAGGTACAGCACGGGTTAGATACAGAGTAAAGCTCCCTCCACACTGTCCATCAAGTATAGCACGGGTTAGATACAGAGTAAAGCTCCCTCTACACTGTCCCCTCCAACACTCCCAGGGCAGGTACAGCACGGGGTTAGATACAGAGTAAATCTCCCTCTACACTGTCCCATCAAACACTCCCAGGGCTGGTACAGCACGGGTTAGATACAGAGTAAAGCTCCCTCCACACTGTCCCATCCAACACTTCCAGGGCAGGTACAGCACGGGTTCACTACACCGCTCTATCGATGTGCCTGCAGCAACTGAGCACAGTCCCTCCCAGGTCCCGTTTGCTCAATGCCTTTAGTGTAAGCTCCGGAGACTGTTCCGCCCAGCCGTTGATCACCCCGCCGTTTCCCCACGCCCCCGCTACTCCACACGCTGGGTTCCCACGCAAGCCACGGACCTGCCGACCGGGATGGCGAAGTAGAAGATGGAGAGCATGCGGCTCCGCACGTCGCCCACGAAGAGATCGGCGATGATGGTGGGGGCGATGGTGGAGTAACTGGCCTCTCCGATACCCACCAGGCCACGGGTAAACAGCAGGGCCCAGAAATACTGGGGGGGGAGAAACAGACAGAGCAACAGTCAATGGGTCGCAGACACACTTCATAGAACACCGCTAGATACATCGGCCATTGCATCGGTCATGGCGGCAGGACCCGTGGGGCAGGGCTGGGCAGGCGGAAGGACGCATGGAGGAGTTATAATTCATTGGTGACACCCATGGGAAACAGTTACTTGTCTTCGGCAATGTGCGCTCAAGTTTTTTTGGGGACGGCCCATTCAAATTTCCACCTCGCACGGCTCTTCCATCCAGAAGCCAGTGAGCGGCCTGCGCTCGACCACCAGAGTGCCGCGCTGTCAGAGGGGCAGTACTGAGGGAGCGCGGCACTGTCGGAGGGGCAGTACTGAGGGAGCGCTGCACTGTCGGAGGGGCAGTACTGAGGGAGCGCGGCATTGTCGGAGGGGCAGTACTGAGGGAGCGCTGCACTGTCGGAGGGGCAGTACTGAGGGAGCGCGGCACTGTCGGAGGGGCAGTACTGAGGGAGCGCTGCACTGTCGGAGGGGCAGTACTGAGGGAGCGCGGCACTGTCGGAGGGGCAGTACTGAGGGAGCGCTGCACTGTCGGAGGGGCAGTACTGAGGGAGCGCTGCACTGTCGGAGGGGCAGTACTGAGGGAGCGCTGCACTGTCGGAGGGGCAGTACTGAGGGAGCGCTGCACTGTCGGAGGGGCAGTACTGAGGGAGTGCTGCACTGTCGGAGTGGCAGTACGGAGAGAGCGCTGCACTGTCGGGGGGCAGTACTGAGGGAGCGCTGCACTGTCGGAGGGGCAGTACTGAGGGAGCGCCCCGCTGTCGGAGGGGCAGTACTGAGGGAGCGCCGCGCTGTCGGAGGGGCAGTACTGAGGGAGCGCTGCACTGTCGGAGGGGCAGTACTGAGGGAGCGCCGCTCTGTTGGAGGGGCAGTACTGAGGGAGCACGGCACTGTCGGAGAGGCAGTACTGAGGGAGCGCCGCGCTGTCGGAGGGGCAGTCCCGAGGGAGCGCCGCACTTTCGGAGGGGCAGTCCCGAGGGAGCACGGCACTGTTGGAGAGGCAGTACTGAGGGAGCGCCGCACTTTCGGAGGGGCAGTACTGAGGGAGCACCGCACTGTCGGAGAGGCAGTACTGAGGGAGCACGGCACTGTCGGAGAGGCAGTACTGAGGGAGCGCCGCTCTGTCGGAGAGGCAGTACTGAGGGAGCACCGCACTGTCGGAGAGGCAGTACTGAGGGAGCGCCGCTCTGTCGGAGAGGCAGTACTGAGGGAGCACGGCACTGTCGGAGGGGCAGTACTGAGGGAGCGCTGCGCTGTCGGAGGGGCAGTACTGAGGGAGCACGGCACTGTCGGAGAGGCAGTACTGAGGGAGCGCCGCTCTGTCGGAGAGGCAGTACTGAGGGAGCACGGCACTGTCGGAGGGGCAGTACTGAGGGAGCACGGCACTGTCGGAGGGGCAGTACTGAGGGAGCGCTGTGCTGTCGGAGGGGCAGTACTGAGGGAGCACGGCACTGTCGGAGGGGCAGTACTGAGGGAGCGCTGTGCTGTCGGAGAGGCAGTACTGAGGGAGCACGGCACTGTCGGAGGGGCAGTACTGAGGGAGCGCCTCACTGTTGGAGGGGCAGTACTGAGGGAGCGCCGCACTTTCGGAGGGGCAGTACTGAGGGAGCGCCGCACTTTCGGAGGGGCAGTACTGAGGGAGCGCCGCACTTTCGGAGGGGCAGTACTGAGGGAGCGCCGCACTGTCGGGGGTGTCGTCTTTCGGATGTGAAGTTAAACCGAGGCCCTGTCTCTCTCAGGTGGGCGTAAAAGATCCCGTGACACTATTTCGAAGAGGAGCCGGGGAGTTCTCCCCGGTGTCCTGGCCAATATTTATCCGTCAATCAACATAACAAAAATAGATGATCTGGTCATTATCATATTTCCTGTGTGGGAGCTTGCTTTGCGCAAATCGGCTGCCGCATGTCCCACATTACAACGCTTCAAGAAGTACTTCTTTGGCCGTGACGCGCTTTGGGACGTCCGGTGGCTGTGAAAAGCGCGGGAGAAATGCAAGCCGGCCTTTCTTTCTTACCTTGCGAGGGATGAATGAGCTGGTCAGGGTGATGGCGGACCAGAAGAATATCCCGCAGCTCATGATCCGCTTCCGGTTGTAGCGGTCACCGAGGTAGCCGAAGAAGGGGGCCAGGATCATGTACGAGCAAATGAAGACTGCAAGAGAAGGGCACATTGAGAGGAGGCGTGGCGGCGAGGGGACACCCCCCCTCCCTCCCCGCAGGGACAAGTTCCGCACTGCGCCCTCGAGGTGCGTGTCTACTGCTGGTTAACTGGAGTTTACGGAACAGACTCTCTCTGTCGACAGCACGGTCGACCAATCTAACTGGAATACAGAATATTCACAACAGAGAGACAGGCCATTCGGCCCAGCTGGTCCATGCTGGTGTTCATGCTCCACACCAGCCTGCTCCCACCCCATCAACATAGCCTTCGATTCCTTCCTCCCTCCCTCATGTGTTTATCTAGTGTGGTCAACCACCCCCTAGACCGAAGGGTGTGTTGATGCGGGAACAGGAGAACACAAGCACAGTCACATAGTTTGGTCTATGAAAACAGCAATTAGCTGTGTTTCATTTTAGCAAATGGGGAAAAAGGTTCACGTCTGGCACCATCCAAAATCATAAGTCGTTCACATAGAATAAATCAATTTTCTTGCCTTGGCTTTACCCTCAGGAACTGGCTTTGTCCTGGCCTTCCCCTCAGGCCCACCGGCCTTCCCCTCAGGCCCACCGGCCTTCCCCTCAGGCCCACCGGCCTTCCCCTCAGGCCCACCGGCCGTCCCCTCAGGCCCACCGGCCTTCCCCTCAGGCCCACCGGCCTTCCCCTCAGGCCCACCGGCCGTCCCCTCAGGCCCACCGGCCGTCCCCTCAGGCCCACCGGCCGTCCCCTCAGGCCCACCGGCCTTCCCCTCAGGCCCACCGGCCGTCCCCTCAGGCCCACCGGCCGTCCCCTCAGGCCCACCGGCCGTCCCCTCAGGCCCACCGGCCTTCCCCTCAGGCCCACCGGCCTTCCCCTCAGGCCCACCGGCCGTCCCCTCAGGCCCACCGGCCTTCCCCTCAGGCCCACCGGCCGTCCCCTCAGGCCCACCGGCCGTCCCCTCAGGCCCACCGGCCGTCCCCTCAGGCCCACCGGCCTTCCCCTCAGGCCCACCGGCCTTCCCCTCAGGCCCACCGGCCGTCCCCTCAGGCCCACCGGCCTTCCCCTCAGGCCCACCGGCCTTCCCCTCAGGCCCACCGGCCTTCCCCTCAGGCCCACCGGCCTTCCCCTCAGGCCCACCGGCCGTCCCCTCAGGCCCACCGGCCTTCCCCTCAGGCCCACCGGCCTTCCCCTCAGGCCCACCGGCCGTCCCCTCAGGCCCACCGGCCTTCCCCTCAGGCCCACCGGCCGTCCCCTCAGGCCCACCGGCCTTCCCCTCAGGCCCACCGGCCGTCCCCTCAGGCCCACCGGCCTTCCCCTCAGGCCCACCGGCCGTCCCCTCAGGCCCACCGGCCGTCCCCTCAGGCCCACCGGCCTTCCCCTCAGGCCCACCGGCCGTCCCCTCAGGCCCACCGGCCTTCCCCTCAGGCCCACCGGCCTTCCCCTCAGGCCCACCGGCCTTCCCCTCAGGCCCACCGGCCTTCCCCTCAGGCCCACCGGCCTTCCCCTCAGGCCCACCGGCCGTCCCCTCAGGCCCACCGGCCTTCCCCTCAGGCCCACCGGCCTTCCCCTCAGGCCCACCGGCCGTCCCCTCAGGCCCACCGGCCTTCCCCTCAGGCCCACCGGCCTTCCCCTCAGGCCCACCGGCCTTCCCCTCAGGCCCACCGGCCGTCCCCTCAGGCCCACCGGCCTTCCCCTCAGGCCCACCGGCCGTCCCCTCAGGCCTTCCCCTCAGGCCCACCGGCCGTCCCCTCAGGCCCACCGGCCGTCCCCTCAGGCCTTCCCCTCAGGCCCACCGGCCTTCCCCTCAGGCCCACCGGCCTTCCCCTCAGGCCCACCGGCCTTCCCCTCAGGCCCACCGGCCTTCCCCTCAGGCCCACCGGCCGTCCCCTCAGGCCCACCGGCCTTCCCCTCAGGCCCACCGGCCGTCCCCTCAGGCCCACCGGCCGTCCCCTCAGGCCCACCGGCCGTCCCCTCAGGCCCACCGGCCGTCCCCTCAGGCCCACCGGCCTTCCCCTCAGGCCCACCGGCCTTCCCCTCAGGCCCACCGGCCTTCCCCTCAGGCCCACCGGCCGTCCCCTCAGGCCCACCGGCCGTCCCCTCAGGCCCACCGGCCTTCCCCTCAGGCCCACCGGCCGTCCCCTCAGGCCCACCGGCCTTCCCCTCAGGCCCACCGGCCTTCCCCTCAGGCCCACTGGCCTTCCCCTCAGGCCCACTGGCCTATGGCGCTGCTTCGGTCCCCGCAGGGACTGGCCTGGTCCTCTCTCAGGACCACTTTCTCTGGCCCTGAAGGGATGCACTAGTTGGCCTTTTAAACTAGTGAGTTAATGGGCAGATTTGCCTCAGGTGTGTTGGAGGTAGGTGTGGCCTTCTTGAATTGGAGTGAGAGGGGGACTTTGTCTCCATCTGGTGGCCACATACCATCCATCCACCAGTAAACCGCCCCCATAGCTCACACCAGCTTCCCCTTAAATGCATCTCTGCTATTCGCCTCAACCACTCCCTGTGGTAGCGAGTTCCACATTCTCACCACTCTCTGGGTCGCACTCTCGTCTCCGAGTCAGAAGGCTGTGGATTCATATCCCTCTCCACACAGAGACTTGAGCACAACAATCTAGGCTGACACTCCAGGGCAGTACCGAGGGAGCGCTGCACTGTCGGAGGTGCCGTCTTTCGGATGAGACGTTGAACCCAGGCCCTGTCTCTCTCGGGCGGGCGCAAGAGATCCCGTGGCCACTATTTCGAAGAGGAACAGGGGAGTTCGCCCCGGTGTCCTGGGGCCAATATTTATCCCTTAATCAACACCACTAAATCAGATTATCTGGTCATGATCACGTTGCTGTTTGTGGGAGCTTGCCGTGTGCAAATTGGCTGCCGCGTTACCCACATTACAAAGTACTTCATTGGCTGTGAAAGGCGCTATATAAATGCACAAGCCTTTCTTTTAAAGAAGTTTCTTCTGAATTCCCTATTGGGTCTATTAGTGACTATCCTATATTGGTGGCCAATGTCCCCTGTAAGCTGCACTGCCGCGTTAATTTAGTGCAATCCCGGAGAGATTTTCTGCCCTCTAATGCGCCTTCCTCCTCCATTTGCGCGCCCGGTCTCTGGCGTTAGTCTGGGCTCCACCTGGAGTACCGCGCACGGTTTTGGTCATTATATAAATGAGAGAGCTACAAGAGCAACCAAACTGATACCCAGGGTTAGAGAGCCGTGTAACGAGGACAGTAACATCGGAGCAGGAGTTCTTTTTAAATCATTCACGGGATGTGGGTGTCACTGGCAAGGCCGGCATTTATTGCCCATCCCTAGTTGTCCTTGAGAAGGTGGCGGTGAGCCGCCTTCTTGAACCGCTGCAGTCCGTGTGGTGAAGGTACTCCCACAGTGCTGTTAGGGAGGGAGTTCCAGGATTTGGATCGGCGACATCATTCTAAGTCAGGATGGCGTGCGACTTGGAGGGGAACTTGGAGGTGGTGGTGTTCCCATGCGCCTGCTGCCCTTGTCCTTCTAGGTGGAAGAGGTCGCGGGTTTGGGAGGTGCTGCCGAAGAAGCCTTGACGAGTTGCGGCAGTGCATCTTGTAGATGGTACACACTGCAGCCACGGTGCGCCGGTGGTGGAGGGAGTGAATGTTTAAGGTGGTGGATGGGGTGCCAATCAAGCGGGCTGCTTTGCCCTGGATGGTGTCGAGCTTCTTGAGTGTTGTTGGAGCTGCTCTCATCCAGGCAAGTGGAGAGTATTCCATCACACTCCTTACTTGTGCCTTGTAGATGGTGGAGAGGCTTTGGGGAGTCAGGAGGTGAGACACTCGCTGCAGAATACCCAGCCTCTGACCTGCTCTTGTTGCCACAGTATTTATGTGGCTGGTCCAGTTAAGTTTCTGGTCAATGGTGACCCCCATGATATTGATGGTGGGGGATTCGGCGATGGTAATGCCATTGAATGTCAAGGGGCAGTGGTTAGACTCTTGCTTGTTGGAGATAGTCATTGCTCAGCACTTGTGTGGCGCGAATGTTACCTGCCACTTATCAGCCCAAGCCTGAACGTCGTCCAGGTCTTGTTCATGTGGGCATGGACTGCTTCATTATCTGAGGAGTTGGGAATGGAATAGAGGAGGCCATTCAGCCCCTCGAGCTTGTTCCGCCATTCATTGAGATCATGGCTGATCTGTGACCTAACTCCATCTACCCGCCTTTGGCCCATATCCCTAAATAGCTTAGGTTGACAAAAAGCTATCAATCTCATACTTAAAATTAATTGATCTAGCATCAATTGCCGTTTAGAGTTCCAAACTTCTACCATCCTTTGTGTGTAGAAGTGTTCCCTAATTTCACTCCTGAATAGTCTGGCTCCAATTTTTAGACTCAGCCCCCACCTCTAGTCCTAGATGCCCCACCCAGCAGAAGTACTTTCTCTCTCTCTGCCCTATCTGTTCTGCTTAACATCCTGAAAACTTCGATCAAATCACCCCTTAACCATCTAAATTCTAGGGAACACGACCCCAGTTTGTGTAATCTCCCCTCGTAATTTAAGGGAGTGTATAGAAGCGGGTATTGTTTACACCGGAGGTGATCTTGTCAAAGTATTCGAGCTCCTGAAGGGTATAAATAAAATAAACTTCAACCGCACCTCCCAAACCCGCGGCCTCTACCACCTCGAAGGGCAAGGGCAGCAGGCGCATGGGAACACCACCGCCTCCAAGGTGCCCCCCCCCTCTCGCCCCCAAGTCACACACCATCCTGACTGGGAAATATATCGGCCGTCCCTTGGTCAAAATCCTGGAACTCCCGCCCCACCCAATAGCACCTTCACCACACGGACTGCAACGGTTCAAGAAGGCGCCTCATCGCCACCTTCTCGAGGGCGATTAGGGATGGGCAATAAATGCCGGGGCCTTGCCAGCGACGCCCACACCCTGTGAAATGGGTAAATAAAAATTCAACAACATCAGGGTACAGCCTCAAAGGTAGAAGATGGAGGATGAAGGGACAGTTCAGAGTCAATTACTTCCTGCAGAGGGTGGTGAGTGAGTGGGGTGGACTACCAAAGGAATTGGATAAATACTTGGAAGGGAAAAACAATTGACAGGGCGCTGGGGAATAATTGGACAGCTTTACCAAAGAGCCGGCACAGGCACAATGGGCCGAATGGCCTCCTTCTGTGGTGCATCATTGTGTGATCCTGGTGCCAAGCAACCAAATGCCGTAGTCCTTGAAGAGACAGCGGATGTACATTCAATCGCAAGGGTACAAGCCAGTAAGTCACATGATAGGACCCGTGGACAAGTCATGTGATAGGACCTGTGGACAAGTCACGCGATAGGACACAGGAAACAACACAAGTCTTAACTGAACCGGAGGAATGGGAACTGGGAGTGAGTTATTGGCTGGGAACTAATCGAGGAGTTCGGGGGGGATTATATATCGAATAACAGATACCCGGGAGTGAGTTACAGGCTGGGATCTAATCGAGGAGTTCGGGGGGTTTATATATAGAATAACAGATGCCCGGGAGTGAGTTACAGGCTGGGATCTAATCGAGGGGTTCGGGGGTTTATATATTGAATAACAGATACCAGGGAGTGGGTTACAGGCTGGGAACTAATCGAGGAGTTCGGGGGTTTATATATAGAATAACAGATACCCGGGAGTGAGTTACAGGCTGGGATCTAATCGAGGGGTTCGGGGGTTTATATATAGAATAACAGATACCCGAGAGTGAGTTACAGGCTGGAATCTAATCGAGGGGTTCGGGGGTTTATATATAGAATAACAGATACCCAGGAGTGAGTTACAGGCTGGGATCTAATCGAGGGGTTCGGGGGTTTATATATAGAATAACAAATACCCGGGAGTGAGTTACAGGCTGGAATCTAATCGAGGGGTTCGGGGTGGTTTATATATAGAATAACAGATACCCGGGAGTGAGTTACAGGCTGGAATCTAATCGAGGGGTTCTGGGGTTTATATATAGAATAACAGATACCCGGGAGTGAGTTACAGGCTGGGATCTAATCGAGGGGTTCGGGGGTTTATATATAGAATAACAAATACCCGGGAGTGAGTTACAGGCTGGAATCTAATCGAGGGGTTCAGGGTGGGGTTTATATATAGAATAACAGATACCCAGGAGTGAGTTACAGGCTCACTGACCTACCTGTCTGCAGTAATCCCGAGCTGCTGTCTCCGATGTCAAAGTACTCCTCAATGTCAGGTAGCACACCTGTGAGAGGGGATTAGAAGACGTTAAATGCGCGGAGTCAGAGTTATCACACCTGCCCCAACAGACGGAGGTCCTGCAGCCTGTAGGTACATCCCTGACTCTGTACCCACCCACCCGCTCAAAACAAACATACAGCCCCCTGCAACCCTCATGTGAAAACCACATCCCACTGCTCCCCTTCATCTCCCCTCCCTCCAACATCCCTCCAACATCCCTCCCCTCCCTCCAACATCCCTCCCCTCCCTCCATCTCTCCTCTCCCTCCCTCCCTCAAACATCTCTCCCCTCCCTCCCTCATACATCTCTCCCCTCCCTCCATCTCTCCCCTCCCTCCAACATCTCTCCCCTCCCTCCCTCAAACATCTCTCCCCTCCCTCCCTCAAACATCTCTCCCCTCCCTCCCTCAAACATCTCTCCCCTCCCTCCAACATCTCTCCCCTCCCTCCATCTCTCCCTCAAACATCTCTCCCCTCCCTCCAACATCTCTCCCCTCCCTCCCTCAAACATCTCTCCCCTCCCTCCCTCAAACATCTCTCCCCTCCCTCCCACATCTCTCCCCTCCCTCCCACATCTCTCCCCTCCCTCAAACATCTCTCCCCCTCCCTCCCTCATACATCTCTCCCCTCCCTCAAACATCTCTCCCCTCCCTCAAACATCTCTCCCCTCCCTCCCTCAAACATCTCTCCCCTCCCTCCCTCAAACATCTCTCCCCTCCCTCCCTCAAACATCTCTCCCCTCCCTCCCTCAAACATCTCTTCCCCTCCCTCCCTCAAACATCTCTCCCCTCCCTCCCTCAAACATCTCTCCCCTCCCTCAAACATCTCTCCTCTCCCTCCCTCAAACATCTCTCCTCTCCCCTCCCTCAAACATCTCTCCCCTCCCTCCCTCAAACATCTCTCCTCTCCCTCCCTCAAACATCTCTCCCCTCCCTCTCTCCTCTCCCTCCCTGAAACATCTCTCCTCTCCCTCCCTCCAACATCTCTCCTCTCCCCTCCCTCATCTCTCACCTCCCTCCCTCCACCCCCAACCCTCCTCTCCCCTTAAAGCCCTCCACTGATCATCTTCCCTCCTGCAACATCTCCCCAATCTTTCGCTTCAACCCTCTCACCCCCCGCTGACCCCCCTCTTGCTGACTCCTAACCAGCCCCCACTAATGACCCCCTCTTCTGACTCCTCTCGTCCCTACTGTGACCCTCTCTCTCCGTGACACCCCTCGCTCTCTCCCCGTGAGTCCCCTCAACCGTACTAAACCCCTAATTTCCCCTTGACCACTGACCAACTAATGTCCCGTTGACCGTACTGAACCTCAAATGTCCCCTTGACCGTACTGAACCTCGAATGTCCCCTTGACCGTACTGAACCTCGAATGTCCCGTTGACCGTACTGAACCTCGAATGTCCCGTTGACCGTACTGAACCTCGAATGTCCCCCTTGACCGTACTGAACCTCGAATGTCCCCCCTTGACCGTACTGAACCTCGAATGTCCCCCTTGACCGTACTGAACCTCGAATGTCCCCCTTGACCGTACTGAACCTCGAATGTCCCACTGACCGTACTGAACCTCGAATGTCCCCTTGACCGTACTGAACCTCGAATTTCCCCTTGACCAACTAATGTCCCCTTGACCACTGTGCAACTAATGTCCCGTTGACCGTACTGAACCTCGAATGTCCCCCTTGACCGTACTGAACCTCGAATGTCCCATTGACCGTACTGAACCTCGAATGTCCCCTTGACCGTACTGAACCTCGAATGTCCCCCTTGACCGTACTGAACCTCGAATGTCCCCCTTGACCGTACTGAACCTCGAATGTCCCCCCTTGACCGTACTGAACCTCGAATGTCCCATTGACCGTACTGAACCTCGAATGTCCTATTGACCGTACTGCACCTCGAATGTCCCATTGACCGTACTGAACCCTCGAATGTCCCATTGACCGTACTGAACCTCGAATGTCCCATTGACAGTACTGAACCTCGAATGTCCCATTGACCGTACTGAACCTCGAATGTCCCCCTTGACCGTACTGAACCTCGAATGTCCCATTGACCGTACTGAACCTCGAATGTCCCCTTGACCACTGTGCAACTAATGTCCCGTTGACCGTACTGAACCTCGAATGTCCCTTGACCGTACTGACCCTCGAATGCCCCCTTGACCGTACTGAACCTCGAATGTCCCCTTGACCGTACTGAACCTCGAATGTCCCCATTGACCGTACTGAACCTCGAATGTCCCCTTGACCGTACTGAACCTCGAATGTCCCCCTTGACCGTACTGAACCTCGAATGTCCCCCTTGACCGTACTGAACCTCGAATGTCCCCCTTGACCGTACTGAACCTCGAATGTCCCCCTTGACCGTACTGAACCCTCGAATGTCCCCCTTGACCGTACTGAACCTCGAATGTCCCCCTTGACCGTACTGAACCTCGAATGCCCCCCTTGACCGTACTGTCCCTCGAATGCCCCGTACTGAACCTCGAATGTCCCCTTGACCGTACTGAACCTCGAATGTCCCCTTGACCGTACTGAACCTCGAATGTCCCCTTGACCGTACTGACCCCTGACCCCCTAATGTCCCACTTGACCATACTGACCCTCTAATGTTCCCTTGACCGTACTGAACCTCGAATGTCCCCCTTGACCATACTGACCCGACCCCCTAATGTCCCCCTTGACCCTAACACCCGATGACCCACCTGCCACGGTGAAGCGGTCCATGTAGTTGAGCAGGTTGATGTAGCAGAGGACGCAGACGGTGAGCACGGCGCGGCGGTGGCGCACTCCGCTGCCCTCGGCCTCGGCCGCCGGACCCTCGGCCTCCTCCTCTCCCTCCAGCCGGTCCGCCGCGCTCAAAATGGGCGCCTCCTCGGCCTCCCCCTCGGCCTCCTCCCGCTCCGCCTCGCCGCGGCTCCCCATCCGGCCCTTTTTGCGGAGAATACCGACTCGGTTGATCAGGGGAAAAAGCCTTTTTTTTTCCTTCCTTCAACCGCCGGCCGTTCCAATCCCGCTGCCCGCCGCTCCTTCAAACCCGCCCCGCGCTGCCGCTGCCTGTTCCCGCTCCGGCTCCCGACCGTCCACCACCGCCGCCGGCCGCCATCACACTACCCGCCCCACGTGACCCGATCCGCCTCTTATAGCCCGCTGAGGAGGCGAGGGCCGGCCCCAAGCGCGCCGAACCCGCCCCCCCGGATGTGGAGGGGCGGGCTGGACCGGCGATGCTGGCGGTGGGAGGAGCCCCACTGCAGGATTGGGAGGACTCCTCCCACACTGAGGAGTGGGCATCAGGCGGGCAAGAGGGGACTGATTAACGGCGATGGCAGGTCCTCCACTTAGTGGACGCCTGGTGGTGGGAGGACCTAACTGCAGGATTGGGAGGACTCCTCACCCCTCCTCCTCCCACACTGAGGAGGGTGCCTCAGGGGGGCAAGAGGGGATGGATAAGAGTGATGGCAGGTCCTCCCATGCTGGAAGACTGGTGGTGGGAGGACCCACCTGCAGGATTGGGAGGACTCCGCCCCATCCTCCTCCCACACTGAGGAGGGTGCCTCAAGAGGCAAGAGAGGACGGCTAAGAGTGATGGCTGGTCCTCCATAGCATGGACGCCTGGTGCTGGGAGGTGTGAACTGCAAGTGAGAGGACTGACGTGAGAGGACTGACTCACCACTGAGGAGGATGGCTCAAGGGGGCAAGAGGGAAGTGAATAGCAGTGATGGCTGGTCCTCCAGATGTTACAGGGATGGTGGTGGGAGGACCCAACTACAGAATTGGGGAGGACGCCACCCTCCCCAATGAGGCGGGTGCCTCAAGGGGCAAGAGGCGAGAGATAAGAGGGGCCACAGCTAGAATACTGCATGCAGCCTCCTTGAAAAAGTGTAACAGCCCCACCTGGGAATCCCTGGCCCAAGACCGCACAAAGTGGAGGAGAAGCATCCGGGAAGGTGGCGAACACCCCAAGTCTCTTCGCCGGGAGCAAGCGGAAGCCAAGCGCAAGGAGCGCACGTCAACCCAAGCGCCCCACCCACCCGCCCCTTCAACCACCGTCTGCCCCACCTGTGACAGAGACTGTAGGTCCCACATTGGACTCATCAGTCACCTGAGAACTCATTTTTAATGTGGAAGCAAGTCATCCTCGGTTCCGAGGGACTGCCTAAGAAGAAGACTGCGTGCAGTTCTGGTCACCACATTACAGGAAAGATGTGATTGCACTAGAGAGTGTACAGAGGAGATTTACGAGGATGTTACCTGGACTGGAGAATCTTAGCTATGAGGAAAGACTGGAGAGGCTGTGGTTGTTTTCCTTGGAACAGAGGAGGCTGAGGGGAGACCTTATTGAGGTGTATAAAATTATGAGGGGCCTAGATAAAGTGGATAGGAAGGTCCTATTTCCCTTAGCAGGTGGGTCAATAACCAGGGGACAAAGATTTAAAGTAATTGGTCGGAGCTTTAGAGGGGATTTGAGGGGAAATTCTTTCACCCAGAGGGTGGTGGGGGTCTGGACCTCACTGCCTGAAAGGGTGGTAGAGGCAGAGACCCTCATCGCAGTTAAAAAGTACTTGGATGTGCACTTGAAGTGCTGTAACCTACAGGGCTACGGACCGAGAGCTGGAAAGTGGGATTAGGCTGGATGGAGAGGGGCCGTGATGAGAGTGACAGCAGGTCCTCCACATGGTGGGAGGAGTGAACAGCAACTGGGAGGACTTCCCCAGCCACAGCAACGAGGATAGGGAGGGAGGGAGGGAGGGGGAGGCAACTGCATTTGACGGGAGGTTCCTCCAAAGGGCAGCGCATCCGGAGGACTCACTGGTGGGACTCGGCTGCCTGTGTCCTAACTGGCACCAAGTCCCGTTCACCCATCACCCCTGTGCTCGCTGACCTACATTGGCTCCCGGTTAAGCAGCGCCTCGATTTCAAAATTCTCATCCTTGTTTTCAAATCCCTCCATGGCCCTCGCCCCTTCCTAGCTCTGTAATCTCCTTCAGCCCCACAACCTCCCTGGGATCTCAGCGCTCCTCTAATTCTGCCCTCTTGAGCATCCCTGATTATAATCGCTCAACCATTGGTGGCCGTGCCTTCTGTTGCCTCGGCCCTAAGCTCTGGAATTCCCTCCCTAAACCTCTCCGCCTCTCTACCTCGCTCTCTCCTTTTAAGACGCCCTTTAAAACCTCCCTCTTTGACCAAGCTTTTGGTCACCTGCTCTAATTTCTCCTTATGTAGATCGGTGTCAAATTTTTTGTCTTAAATACTCCTGTGCAGCGCCTTGGGATGTTTTACTACATTAAAGGTGCTATATAAATACAGGTTCTTGTTGTTGACTGTGTAATTGCAGTGATCCACATCACGACGACAAGTTCTGAACAAAGACTGATCGCTCTGGTGGATGTATGGTGGAACTACAACAAGCACAAAACAAGCTCATTTCGCACTACAGCGCCTTTCACAACCTCAGGAGGCCCCAAAGTGCTTCACAGCCAACGAAGTACTTTTTGAAGTGCGGTCACTGTTGCAATGGGGGAAACGCGGCAGCCAATTGGCGCACAGCAAGCTCCCACAAACAGCAATGTGACCAATGAGCAGATAATCTGTTTTTTAGTTATATTGAATGAGGTGGTAAATATTGGCCCCAGGACACCGGGGAGAACTCCCCGGCTATTCTTTGAAAATAGTGGTCGTGGGATCTTTTACGTCCACCTAAATGGGCAGACGGGGTCTTGGTTTAACGTCTCATCTGACAGAAGGCACCTCTGACAGTGAAGCGCTCCCTCAGTACTGCCTCTCCGACAGTGCAGCACTCCCGCAGTACTGCCCCTCCGACAGTGCAGCACTCCCTCAGTACTGCCTCTCCGACAGTGCAGCACTCCCGCAGTACTGCCCCTCCGACAGTGCTGCGGAAGCTCCCTCAGTACTGTCCCTCCGACAATGCAGCACTCCCGCAGTACTGCCCCTCCGACAGTGCTGCGGAAGCTCCCTCAGTACTGTCCCTCCGACAGTGCAGCGCTCCCTCAGTACTGACTCTCCAACAGTGCAGCACTCCCACAGTACAGCCCCTCCGACAGTGCGGCCCTCCCTCAGTACCACCGCTCCGACAGTGCAGCGCTCCCTTGGTACTGCACTTCCGACAGTGCAGTGCTCCCTCTGTACTGCCCCTCCGACAGTGCGGCGCTCCCTCAGTACTGCCCCTCCGACAGTGCGGCGCTCCCTCAGTACTGACCCTCCGACAGTGCGGCGCTCCCTCAGTACTGCCCCTCCGACAGTGCGGCGCTCCCTCAGTACTGCCCCTCCGACAGTGCAGCGCTCCCTCAGTACTGCCCCTCCGACAGTGTGGCGCTCCCTCAGTACTGCCCCTCCGATAGTGCAGCGTTCTCAGTACTGCCCCTCCGACACTGCAGCGCGCCCTCAGTACTGACCCTCCGACAGTGCAGCGCTCCCTCAGTACTGACCCTCCGACAGTGCAGCACTCCCTCAGTACTGCCCCTCCGACAGTGCGGCGCTCCCTCAGTACTGCCCCTCCGACAGTGCGGCGCTCCCTCAGTACTGCCCCTCCGACAGTGTGGCGCTCCCTCAGTACTGCCTCTCTGACAGTGCGGAACTCCCTCAGTACTGCCCCTCCGACAGTGCGGCGCTCCCTCAGTACTGCCTCTCCGACAGTGCGGCGCTCCCTCAGTACTGCCCCTCCGACAGTGCGGCGCTCCCTCAGTACTGCCCCTCCGACAGTGCGGCGCTCCCTCAGTACTGCCCCTCCGACAGTGCGGCGCTCCCTCAGTACTGCCCCTCCGACAGTGCGGCGCTCCCTCAGTACTGACCCTCCGACAGTGCGGCGCTCCCTCAGTACTGACCCTCCGACAGTGCGGCGCTCCCTCAGTACTGACCCTCCGACAGTGCGGCACTCCCTCAGTACTGCCCCTCCGACAGTGCGGCGCTCCCTCAGCACTGCCCCTCCGACAGTGCGGCGCTCCCTCAGTACTGCCCCTCCGACAGTGCAGTGCTCCCTCAGTACAGGCACCGGGGAGTGTCGGCCTGGATTTAGTGCTCCAATCGCTGGAGTGGAGCATTGAAACTTCTGCGTCAGAGGCGGGAGTGCTCTCCACTGATCCACGCTGGTCTCCCTGAGAGAGGAGGGCATTCTCCTTGATCAGCCCCACTCGGCTGCACTGCGACTGTCATCAGCCAGGACAGCTGACCCTCGCTAGAAGTTGCCAGCTCGGAGATTTCGAGGACAGCGTGGGCTTGGAGCTGGTGTGTGCGGTGAGTTTCGGGATCGTTGCTGCCTCCGAGCCGCCCTCTTTAATCTTTGGCGTGTCTTCAGAGGGGCGGTGAGCTGCGTGGGGCGCACAGCCCAAGCTGGGATTAAACAGGACGTTCTGTGGCCTTGTTTACTTGTGGCTGGCTCTGCACTAATCCCTGGCCTTAGCTCCAGTTACAGCTGTTCATTTCTAATCCTGGCTCTGCATCTCTCGTCAATACAGCTCATTCCACTCACCACTTTCACCCTTGCCTCTCCTCGCTCTCCCCCTTCCCTCTAACTTCCTTCTCTCCCCACTGTCTCCCCTCTCTCTTTCCCTCTTCACTCTTTCGCTACTTTCTCTCTCTCTCTTGCCCTCTCCTGCTCTGTCTCTCTCTGTTTCTCTTCTTGCGTCTCTGTCTCTCTCTCTCTCTACCTCTCTTTCTCTGTCTGTCTGTCTGTCTCTCTGTCTCTCTTTCTGTTTCTCTCTCTCTCTGTCTGTCTGTCTGTCTCTCTGTCTCTCTCTCTCTCTACCTCTCTTTCTCTGTCTGTCTGTCTCTCTGTCTCTCTCTCTTTCTGTTTCTCTCTCCCTCTCTCTGTCTCTCTCTCTCTTCCTGTCTCTCTCTCTCTCTGTCTCTCTCTCTCTCTGTTTTTCTCTCTCTCTCTCTGTTTCTCTCTGTCTCTCTCTCTCTTCCTGTCTCTCTCTCTCTCTGTCTCTCTCTCTCTCTGTTTTTCTCTCTCTCTCTCTGTTTCTCTCTGTCTCTCTCTCTCTACCTGTCTCTCTTTCTGTTTCTCTCTCTCTGTTTCTCTCTCAATTCAATTCAATTCAATTCAAATGCTTTATTGGCATGAAAGTTTACAGAGAACCATATTGCCAAAGCTTACATAGCAAAAAGGTACAGTTTTCCAACATTCTGTAGGTGTCAATCGATTTGACATTTGTTGGGTACATACAATATTACTTTTAAACAATATTAATTTTAAACAGTCTTTGTACTTCATTTGGTACGTTCAGTATTAATTTTAAACAGTCTTAATTTTAAACAGTCCTCAGGTTGTGACATGTTGTTACATATTTGGCCCCAAGGTATGGTCTGTCTCCTTCTCCTAGGACTAATCTCAATTTTGACAGGTCATCCAATTCCTTGAAATCTGGGGTTGTTTGGCTTAGCTTGTTGAATAATATGTTTCTTGATGTGTTGAATTTTTCGCATTTTAGGAGGAAATGCATTTCTGTTTCAACCTCGCCGGCCAGACATTGATCGCATATTCTATTCTCTCTAGGCTGCCAGGATTTCTTGTATCTGCCTTTTTCAATTTCCAGTTGGTGGTCGCTTAGTCTGTACCTGGTGAGGGTCTGTCTCTGTTTTGTGTCTCTGATGGTCGTGAGGTAGTCTGCCAGTTTATATTCTCTTTTTAGGGCCCGGTAACATTCTAATCTGCTTTGGCTTTCGGTTATTTTGTTCCAATGTTCCAGGTAGGTTTCTTTGCATTTTTTAATGATTTGGTTCACTCGGATTGGTGTTTGGACGGCTGTGTTGGTCTGGGGCTGGTCAGGGTCCGGCTGAGTACTTAGTTTCAGTAGCAGCTGACTCAGGGGACTCTTTTCTGGGTTTAGCTCTTGGGTCTGAAAGGCTTTGAAATGAAGGGTGTCTGGGGAGCTAGATTTGAGGTGATTTAGGAAGTTTAGTGCTCGTTTTTGGATGTTTATTATCAGTGGGTATCTGCCTAGTTCGGCTCTGCATGCATTTGTTGGCGTTTTTCTTTGGGTGCGAAGGATGCTTCGGCAGAATTCTGCATGTAGGGCTTCTATTGTGTGTTTTTCCCATTTAGTGTAGCTTTGGTGATTTAGCGGGCCCCATACTTCACTACCGTACAGTGCAATGGGCAGGATTATGCTGTCAAATATTTTGAGCCAGATTTTGATTGGGATTTGGATGTTGTAGAATTTTCTTTTTATTGCATATAGGGCTCTTCGGGCTTTTTCTTTTGGTGCATTCACTGCTATGCTGAAGCTCCCTGATGCTGTAATAGTTAGACCAAGGTAGGTGTAGCTCATAGTGTGTCCTATAGTGGTATCACTGAGGGTAAACTGGTATTTGTTTTCCTGACATCTGGGCCTTTTTTGAAAAATCATGATGTTGGTTTTCTTTAGATTTACTGTTAGAGCCCAATTTTGGCAGTATTTGTCGAGTAGGTCTAGTTGTTGCTGTAATCCCTGTTCTGTGGGAGACAGCAGAGCCTCTCTCTCTCTCTCTGTTTCTCTCCCTCAATTCAATTCAATTCAATTCAAATCGCTTTATTGGCATGACAAGGTACATCTTATGTTGCCAAAGCATCGAAAAACATTCATGGTTGAACACATAAACACAGATCTATCCATACAGTGTATAAACAGATAAATCCCTGAGTGTATAAATATACATTTATATAATTTGTATATACTCTTTTCTTATATTTAGTGGTTGTCCCTCTGTTTATGGCAAGCTGTAACATAGTGTGCCGCTAAGGTTACACAATTTCTCTCTTCCCCTAGTAGGCATGGGAGTTTTTGGTCGTCATTCAAATTTCTGAATTCCGGGCATATTTTTGTGAATTTTGGGTAGAAATTCTCCCTTATGCCCTGATATTTTCTACAAGC
>NW_028225179.1:43081047-43276047 GCF_052327205.1 Somniosus microcephalus
CTCCCTCTCCCCCTCTCTCTCCCTCTCCCCCTCTCTCCCTCCCCCTCACCCCTTTCCCTCTATCCCTCTCTCTTAATCTCCCACTCCCTCTCTCCCTGTCCCTCTCTCACTCTGTCTCCCACTCTCTCTATCGCTATCTCTTACTTTCTCTCTCTCAATTTACCACGGCCTTTCTCTCTCCCTCTCATTATTCCGCTCCCTCTCCTTCTCCATTCTCTCTTTCTGTCTCTCACTCTTTTTCTGTCTCTCTCTTTCTCTTTCTCTCTTTCTGTCTCTATCGTTCTGCATCTCTCTCTCTTCGCCTCGCTGTCTCTGTCTTTCTCTCTCTCCCTATCTCTCTATCACTCTGTCCCGTCACTCCATTTCTCTTTTTCACTTTCACCTTCTGTCTCTCTGTGTGTCTTTCTCTCTATTTCTGTCTGTCTCCCTCTTCTCCCTCTCTCTCTTGTGTGTCTCTCTCTCTTTGTCTCTCCTTCTGTGTGTCTCTCTCTTCCCTCTCTCTGTCATCTACTCACCTTCTCCCTATGTCCCTCAACCCCACCTACCCAGCTTCTCCCCCCTATCGCTCAACTCCACCGACCCACCTTCTCCCCATATCCCTGAGACAGTGAGCACTGGACTAACAGTGTGAGACACAGAGCACTGGACTAACAGTGTGAGACACAGAGCACTGGACTGACAGTGTGAGACAGTGAGCACTGGACTGACAGTGTGAGACAGCGAGCACTGGACTAACAGTGTGAGACAGCGAGCACTGGACTGACAGTGTGAGACAGAGACAGCGAGCACTGGACTGACCATGTGAGACAGCGAGCACTGGACTGACAGTGTGAGACAGCGAGCACTGGACTGACAGTGTGAGACAGTGAGCACTGGACTGACAGTGTGAGACAGCGAGCACTGGACTGACAGTGTGAGACAGAGACAGCGAGCACTGGACTGACAGTGTGAGACAGCGAGCACTGGACTGACAGTGTGAGACAGTGAGCACTGGACAGACAGTGTGAGACAGCGAGCACTGGACTGACAGTGTGAGACAGCGAGCACTGGACTGACAGTGTGAGACAGCGAGCACTGGACTGACAGTGTGAGACAGCGAGCACTGGACTGACAGTGTGAGACAGCGAGCACTGGACTGACAGTGTGAGACAGCGAGCACTGGACTGACAGTGTGAGACAGCGAGCACTGGACTGACAGTGTGAGACAGCGAGCACTGGACTGACAGTGTGAGACAGCGAGCACTGGACTGACAGTGTGAGACAGCGAGCACTGGACTGACAGTGTGAGATAGAGACACCGAGCACTGGACTGACAGTGTGAGATAGAGACAGTGAAGACTGGACTGACAGTGTGAGACAGAGACAGCGAGTACTGGACTGATTGTGTGAGACAGCGAACACTGGACTGATTGTGTGAGACAGCGAACACTGGACTGACAGTGTGAGACAGCGAGTACTGGACTGACAGTGTGAGACAGTGAGCACTGGACTGACAGTGTGAGATAGAGACACCGAGCACTGGACTGACAGTGTGAGATAGAGACAGTGAAGACTGGACTGACAGTGTGAGACAGAGACAGCGAGTACTGGACTGATTGTGTGAGACAGCGAGCACTGGACTGACAGTGTGAGACAGCGAACACTGGACTGACAGTGTGAGACAGCGAGTACTGGACTGATTGTGTGAGACAGTGGGCACTGGATTGACAGTGGGAGATAGCGACAGTGAGCACCAGACTGACAGTGTGAGACAGAGACAGCGAGCAATGGACTGACAGAGTGAGACAGAGAGAGTGAGCACTGGATTGACAGAGTGAGACAGCGAGCACTGGACTGACAGTGTGAGAGAGTGAGCACTGGACTGACATTGTGAGACAGTGAGCACTGGACTGACAGTGTGAGACAGTGAGCACTGGACTGGCAGTGAGACAGTGAGCACTGGACTGACAGTGTGAGACAGAGACAGTGAGCACTGGACTGACAGTGTGAGACAGTGAGCAGTGGACTGACAGTGAGAGGCAGTGAGCACTGGACTGACAGTGTGAGACAGTGAGCACTGGACTGACAGTGAGACAGTGAGCACTGGACTGGCAGTGAGACAGTGAGCACTGGACTGACAGTGTGAGACAGAGACAGTGAGCACTGGACTGACAGTGTGAGACAGTGAGCAGTGGACTGACAGTGAGAGGCAGTGAGCACTGGACTGACAGTGTGAGACAGTGAGCACTGGACTGACAGTGAGACAGTGAGCACTGGACTGACAGTGAGAGACAGCGAGCACTGGACTGACAGTGTGAGACAGTGAGCACTGGACTGACAGTGTGAGATAAAGACAGTGAGCACTGGACTGACAGAGTGAGACAGAGAGACCGAGCGCTGGACTGACAGTGTGAGACAGAGACAGTGAGCACTGGACTGACAGTGTGAGACAGCGAGCACTGGACTGACAGTGTGAGACAGCGAGCACTGGACTGACAGTGTGAGACAGTGAGCACTGGACTGACAGTGTGAGACAGCGAGCACTGGACTGACAGTGTGAGACAGTGAGCACTGGACTGACAGTGTGAGACAGAGACAGTGAGCACGGGACTGACAGTGTGAGACAGAGACAGTGAGCACTGGACTAACAGTGTGAGACACAGAGCACTGGACTGACAGTGTGAGACAGAGACAGTGAGCACGGGACTGACAGTGTGAGACAGAGACAGCGAGCACTGGACTAACACTGTGAGACACAGAGCACTGGACTGAAAGTGTGAGACAGTGAGCACTGGACTGACAGTGTGAGACAGCGAGCACTGGACTAACAGTGTGAGACAGCGAGCACTGGACTGACAGTGTGAGACAGAGACAGCGAGCACTGGACTGACAGTGTGAGACAGCGAGCACTGGACTGACAGTGTGAGACAGCGAGCACTGGACTGACAGTGTGAGACAGTGAGCACTGGACTGACAGTGTGAGACAGCGAGCACTGGACTAACAGTGTGAGACAGCGAGCACTGGACTGACAGTGTGAGACAGCGAGCACTGGACTAACAGTGTGAGACAGCGAGCACTGGACTGACAGTGTGAGATAGAGACACCGAGCACTGGACTGACAGTGTGAGATAGAGACAGTGAAGACTGGACTGACAGTGTGAGACAGAGACAGCGAGTACTGGACTGACAGTGAGAGACAGCGAGCACTGGACTGACAGTGTGAGATAGAGACACCGAGCACTGGACTGACAGTGTGAGATAGAGACAGTGAAGACTGACTGACAGTGTGAGACTGAGACAGCGAGTACTGGACTGACAGTGAGAGACAGCGAGCACTGGACTGATTGTGTGAGACAGCGAGCACTGGACTGACAGTGTGAGACAGCGAGTACTGGACTGACAGTGTGAGACAGTGAGCACTGGCTGACAGTGTGAGATAGAGACACCGAGCACTGGACTGACAGTGTGAGATAGAGACAGTGAAGACTGACTGACAGTGTGAGACAGAGACAGCGAGTACTGGACTGATTGTGTGAGACAGCGAACACTGGACTGATTGTGTGAGACAGCGAACACTGGACTGACAGTGTGAGACAGCGAGTACTGGACTGACAGTGTGAGACAGTGAGCACTGGACTGACAGTGTGAGATAGAGACACCGAGCACTGGACTGACAGTGTGAGATAGAGACAGTGAAGACTGGACTGACAGTGTGAGACAGAGACAGCGAGTACTGGACTGATTGTGTGAGACAGCGAGCACTGGACTGACAGTGTGAGACAGCGAACACTGAACTGACAGTGTGAGACAGCGAGTACTGGACTGATTGTGTGAGACAGTGGGCACTGGATTGACAGTGGGAGATAGCGACAGTGAGCACCAGACTGACAGTGTGAGACAGAGACAGCGAGCAATGGACTGACAGAGTGAGACAGAGAGAGTGAGCACTGGATTGACAGAGTGAGACAGCGAGCACTGGACTGACAGTGTGAGAGAGTGAGCACTGGACTGACATTGTGAGACAGTGAGCACTGGACTGACAGTGTGAGACAGTGAGCACTGGACTGGCAGTGAGACAGTGAGCACTGGACTGACAGTGTGAGACAGAGACAGTGAGCACTGGACTGACAGTGTGAGACAGTGAGCAGTGGACTGACAGTGAGAGGCAGTGAGCACTGGACTGACAGTGTGAGACAGTGAGCACTGGACTGACAGTGAGACAGTGAGCACTGGACTGACAGTGAGAGACAGCGAGCACTGGACTGACAGTGTGAGACAGTGAGCACTGGACTGACAGTGTGAGATAAAGACAGTGAGCACTGGACTGACAGAGTGAGACAGAGAGACCGAGCGCTGGACTGACAGTGTGAGACAGAGACAGTGAGCACTGGACTGACAGTGTGAGACAGCGAGCACTGGACTGACAGTGTGAGACAGCGAGCACTGGACTGACAGTGTGAGACAGTGAGCACTGGACTGACAGTGTGAGACAGCGAGCACTGGACTGACAGTGTGAGACAGTGAGCACTGGACTGACAGTGTGAGACAGAGACAGTGAGCACGGGACTGACAGTGTGAGACAGAGACAGTGAGCACTGGACTAACAGTGTGAGACACAGAGCACTGGACTGACAGTGTGAGACAGAGACAGTGAGCACGGGACTGACAGTGTGAGACAGAGACAGCGAGCACTGGACTAACAGTGTGAGACACAGAGCACTGGACTGACAGTGTGAGACAGTGAGCACTGGACTGACAGTGTGAGACAGCGAGCACTGGACTAACAGTGTGAGACAGCGAGCACTGGACTGACAGTGTGAGACAGAGACAGCGAGCACTGGACTGACAGTGTGAGACAGCGAGCACTGGACTGACAGTGTGAGACAGCGAGCACTGGACTGACAGTGTGAGACAGTGAGCACTGGACTGACAGTGTGAGACAGCGAGCACTGGACTAACAGTGTGAGACAGCGAGCACTGGACTGACAGTGTGAGACAGCGAGCACTGGACTAACAGTGTGAGACAGCGAGCACTGGACTGACAGTGTGAGATAGAGACACCGAGCACTGGACTGACAGTGTGAGATAGAGACAGTGAAGACTGGACTGACAGTGTGAGACAGAGACAGCGAGTACTGGACTGATTGTGTGAGACAGCGAACACTGGACTGATTGTGTGAGACAGCGAACACTGGACTGACAGTGTGAGACAGCGAGTACTGGACTGACAGTGTGAGACAGTGAGCACTGGACTGACAGTGTGAGATAGAGACACCGAGCACTGGACTGACAGTGTGAGATAGAGACAGTGAAGACTGGACTGACAGTGTGAGACAGAGACAGCGAGTACTGGACTGATTGTGTGAGACAGCGAGCACTGGACTGACAGTGTGAGACAGCGAACACTGGACTGACAGTGTGAGACAGCGAGTACTGGACTGATTGTGTGAGACAGTGGGCACTGGATTGACAGTGGGAGATAGCGACAGTGAGCACCAGACTGACAGTGTGAGACAGAGACAGCGAGCAATGGACTGACAGAGTGAGACAGAGAGAGTGAGCACTGGATTGACAGAGTGAGACAGCGAGCACTGGACTGACAGTGTGAGAGAGTGAGCACTGGACTGACATTGTGAGACAGTGAGCACTGGACTGACAGTGTGAGACAGTGAGCACTGGACTGGCAGTGAGACAGTGAGCACTGGACTGACAGTGTGAGACAGAGACAGTGAGCACTGGACTGACAGTGTGAGACAGTGAGCAGTGGACTGACAGTGAGAGGCAGTGAGCACTGGACTGACAGTGTGAGACAGTGAGCACTGGACTGACAGTGAGACAGTGAGCACTGGACTGACAGTGAGAGACAGCGAGCACTGGACTGACAGTGTGAGACAGTGAGCACTGGACTGACAGTGTGAGATAAAGACAGTGAGCACTGGACTGACAGAGTGAGACAGAGAGACCGAGCGCTGGACTGACAGTGTGAGACAGAGACAGTGAGCACTGGACTGACAGTGTGAGACAGCGAGCACTGGACTGACAGTGTGAGACAGCGAGCACTGGACTGACAGTGTGAGACAGTGAGCACTGGACTGACAGTGTGAGACAGCGAGCACTGGACTGACAGTGTGAGACAGTGAGCACTGGACTGACAGTGTGAGACAGAGACAGTGAGCACGGGACTGACAGTGTGAGACAGAGACAGTGAGCACTGGACTGACAGTGAGAGAGAGTGAGCATTGGACTGACAGTGTGAGACAGCGAGCACTGGACTGACAGTGTGAGACAGTGAGCACTGGACTGACAGTGTGAGACAGCGAGCACTGGACTGACAGTGAGAGACAGCGAGCACTGGACTGACAGTGTGAGACAGCGAGCACTGGACTGACAGTGTGAGACAGCGAGCACTGGACTGACAGTGTGAGACAGCGAGCACTGGACTGACAGTGTGAGACAGCGAGCACTGGACTGACAGTGTGAGACAGCGAGCACTGGATTGACAGTGTGAGACAGTGAGCACTGGACTGACAGTGTGAGACAGCGCGCACTGGACTGACAGTGTGAGACAGCGAGCACTGGACTGACAGTGTGAGACAGCGAGCACTGGACTGACAGTGTGAGACAGCGAGCACTGGACTGACAGTGTGAGACAGAGACAGTGAGCACTGGACTGACAGTGTGAGACAGAGACGGTGAGCACTGGGTTGACATTGTGAGTTGGAGACAGTGTGTATTGGGATTGACAGTGTGGGATTGAGACAGCAAGCACTGGACTGAAAGTGTGAGACAGTGAGCACTGGGTCTGACGGTGTGAGATAGAGACAGTGAGCACTGGCTCTGACAGTGTAAGACAGCAAGCACTAGGACTGACTGTGTGAGACAGTGAGCACAGCGTCTGACAGTGTGAGATAGAGGCAGCATGCACTGGATCGACAGAGACAGTGAGCACTGGACTGATAGTGTGAGACAGAGACAGCGAACACTAGGACTGACAGTGTGAGACAGCGAGCACTGGACTGACAGTGTGAGATGGAGACACTGAGCACTAGAATGACAGTGTGAGACATATCCAGCGAGCACTGGACTGACAGTGAGAGACAGAGACCGCGAGTACTCGACTGACAGTGTGAGACAGAGAATGCGAGCACTGGACTGACAGTTTGAGACAGAGACAGCGAGCACTGGACTGACAGTGTGAGACAGGGACAGTGAGCACTGGACTGACAGTTTGAGACAGAGACGGCGAGCACGGGACTGACAGTGTGAGACAGGGACAGTGAGCACTGGACTGACAATGTCAGACAGAGACAGTGAGCACCAGACTGACAGTGTGAGATAGAGATGCTGAGCACTGGACTGACAGTGTGAGACAGAAACAGTGTGTAGTGGGATTGACAGTATGGGATTGAGATAGCAAGAACTGGACTGACAGTGTGAGACACTGGGCACTGGACAGACGGTGTGAAACAGTGAGTACTGGAGTGACAATATGAGAACGTGAGCAATGGAGTGACAGTGTGAGACAGAGACAGCGAACACTGAACTGACAGTGTGAGACAGAGACAGCGAGCACTGAACTGACAGTGTGAGACAGACAGCAAGCACTGGACCGACAGTGTGAGACAGAGACAGCGAGCACTGAACTGACAGTGTGAGACAGACAGCGAGCACTGGACCGACAGTGTGAGACAGAGACAGCGAGCACTGAACTGACAGTGTGAGACAGACAGCGAGCACTGGACAGACAGTGTGCGACAGAGACAGCAAGCACTGGACTGACAGTGTGAGACAGGGACAGTGAGCACTGGACTGACAGTGTGAGACAGAGACAGTGAGCACTGGACTGACAGTGTGAGACAGAGACAGTGAGCACTGGACTGACAGTGTGAGACAGCGAGCACTGGGACTGACTGTGTGAGACAGTGAGCACAGCGTCTGACAGTGTGAGACAGCGAGCACTGGGTCCGACAGTATGAGACGGCGAGCTAGAGACTGTGTGAGACAGAGATAGTGAGCACTGGGTCTGACAGTGAGAGACAGAGGCAGCATGCACTGGATCGAAAGAGACAGTGAGCACTGGACTGACAGTGTGAGACAGAGACAGCGAACACTGGACTGACAGTGTGAGACAGCGAGCACTGGACTGACAGTGTGAGATGGAGACACTGAGCACTGGAATGACAGTGTGAGACAGACAGCGAGCACTCGACTGACAGTGTGAGACAGAGACCGCGAGCACTGGACTGACAGTGTGAGATAGAGACAGTGAGCACTGGACTGACAGTGTGAGACAGAGACAGTGAGCACTGGGACTGACAGTGTGAGACAGAGACAGTGAGCACTGGACTGACAGTGTGAGACTGTCAGCACTGGATCTGACAGTATGAGACAGAGAGCACTGGGCTGACAGTGTGAGACAGAGACGGTGAGGACTGGATTGACATTGTGAGATAGAGACAGTGAGCACTGGGTCTGACAGTGTGAGATAGAGACAGTGAGCACTGGACTGGCAGTGTGAGACAGTCAGCCCTGGGCCTGAAAGTGTGAGACAGTGAGCTCTGGCTCTGACAGTGTAAGACAGCGAGCATTGGGACTGACTGTGTGAGACAGTGAGCACAGCATCTGACAGTGTGAGACAGCGAGCACTGGGTCCGACAGTATGAGACAGTGAGCTAGAGACTGTGTGAGACAGAGAAAGTGAGCACTGGGTCTGACAGTGTGAGATAGAGGCAGCACGCACTGGATCGACAGAGACAGTGAGCACTGGACTGACAGTGTGAGACAGAGACAGTGAGCACTGGACTGACAGTGTGAGACAGAGACAGCGAGCACTGGACTGACAGTGTGAGACAGAGACACAGAGCACTAAACTGACTGTGTGAGACAGTGAGCACTGGGTCTGACAGTGTGAGATAGAGACAGTGAGCACTGGACTGACAGTGTGAGACAGCGAGCACTGGATTGACAGTGTGAGATAGAGACAGTGAGCACTGGGTCTGACAGTGTGAGATAGAGACAGTGAGCACTGGACAGGCAGTGTGAGACAGCGAGCACTGGACTGGCAGTGAGAGACAGTGTGCACTGGACTAGCAGTGAGAGACAGTGGGCACTGGGTCTGACGGTGTGAGACAGTGAGCACAGCGTCTGACAGTGTGAGACAGCGAGCACTGGGTCCGACAGTATGAGTCAGCGAGCTAGAGACTGTGTGAGACAGAGATAGTGAGCACTGGGTCTGACAGTGTGAGATAGAGACAGCACACACTGGATCAACACAGACAGTGAGCACTGGACTGACAGTGGGAGACAGTGACAGTGAGCACTGGACTGACAGTGTGAGACAGCGAGCACTGGACTGACAGTGGGAGCCAGTGACAGTGAGCACTGGACTGGCAGTGTGAGACAGAGACAGTGAGCACTGGGACTGACAGTGTGAGACAGAGACAGTGAGCACTGGACTGACAGTGTGAGACAGAGACAGCGAGCACTGGGGCTGACAGTGTGAGACAGAGACAGTGAGCACTGGACTGACAGTGTGAGACAGAGACAGCGAGCACTGGGACTGACAGTGTGAGACAGAGACAGTGAGCACTGGATTGACAGTGTGAGACAGAGACAGTGAGCACTGGACTGACAGTGTGAGACAGAGACAGCGAGCACTGGGACTGACAGTGTGAGACAGAGACAGAGAGCACTGGATTGACAGTGTGAGACAGAGACAGCGAGCACTGGGACTGACAGTGTGAGGCAGAGACAGCGAGCACTGGATTGACAGTGTGAGACAGAGACAGTGAGCACTGGATTGACAGTGTGAGACAGAGACAGTGAGCACTGGGTCTTACAGTGTGAGACAGAGACAGTGACCACAGGACTGACAGTGTGAGATAGCGAGCTAGAGTCAGTGTGAGACAGAGACAGTGAGCACTGGTCTGACAGTGTGAGATAGTGAGCTAGAGTCAGTGTGAGACAGACAGTGAGCACTGGGACTGACAGTGTGAGGCAGAGACAGTGAGCACAGGACTGACAGTGTGAGACAGCAAGCACTTGGACTGACTGTGAGACAGAGACAGTGAGCACTGGACTGACAGTGTGAGACAGCGAGCACAGGACTGACAGTGAGAGAAAGCGAGCACTGGACTGACAGTGAGAGACAGCGAGCACTGGACTGACAGTGAGAGACAGCGAGCACTGGACTGACAGTGAGAGACAGAGAGCACTGGGCTGACAGTGTGAGACAGAGACAGTGAGCACTGGACTGACAGTGTGAGACAGAGACAGTGAGCACTGGACTAACAGTGTGAGACAGGGACAGTGAGCACTGGACTGAGTGTGAGACAGAGACAGTGAGCACTGGACTGACAGTGTGAGACAGAGACAGTGAGCACTGACTAACAGTGTGAGACAGGGACAGTGAGCACTGGACTGAGTGTGAGACAGAGACAGTGAGCACTGGACTGACAGTGTGAGACAGAGACAAGGGGCCACTGGACTGACAGTGTGAGACAGAGACAGTGAGCACTGAACTGACAGTGTGAGACAGAGACAGTGAGCACTGGACTGACAGTGTGAGACAGAGACACCGAGCACTTAACTGACAGTGTGACACAGAGACAGCAAGCACTGGACTAACAGTGTGAGACAGAGACAGTGAGCACTGGACTGACAGTGTGAGACAGAGAAAGCGAGCACTGAACTGACAGTGTGAGACAGAGACAGCAAGCACTGGACTGACAGTGTGAGACAGAGACAGCAAGCACTGGACTGACAGTGTGAGACAGAGACAGTGAGCACTGACTGACAGTGTGAGATAGAGACAGTGAGCACTGGACTGACAGTGTGAGACAGAGACAGCGAGCACTGGACTGACAGTGTGAGACAGAGACAGTGAGCACTGGACTGACAGTGTGAGACAGAGACAGCAAGCACTGACTGACAGTGTGAGACCAGAGACAGTGAGCACTGGACTGACAGTGTGAGACAGAGACAGTGAGCACTGGACTGACTGTGTGAGACAGAGACAGCGAGCACTGGACTGACAGTGTGAGACAGAGACAGCGAGCACTGGACTGACAGTGTGAGACAGAGACAGCGAGCACTGGACTGACAGTGTGAGACAGAGACAGTGAGCACTGGACTGACAGTGTGAGACAGAGACAGTGAGCACTGGACTGACAGTGTGAGACAGAGACAGTGAGCACTGGACTGACAGTGTGAGACAGAGACAGCAAGCACTGGACTGACAGTGTGAGACAGAGACAGTGAGCACTGGACTGACAGTGTGAGACAGAGACAGTGAGGACTGACAGTGTGAGACAGAGACTTCGAGCACTAGACTGACAGTGTGAGACAGAGACAGCGAGCACTGGACTGACAGTGTGAGACAGAAACAGTGAGCACTGGACTGACAGTGTGAGACAGACAGCGAGCACTGGACTGACAGTGTGAGACAGAGACAGCGAGCACTGGACTGACAGTGTTAGACAGAGACAGCAAGCAATGGACTTACAGTGTGAGACAGACAGCAAGCACTGAGCTGACAGTGTGAGACAGACAGTGAGCACTGGACTGAAAGTTAGAGACAGCGAGCACTGGACTGACAGAGAGAGACAGCGAGCACTGGACTGACAGTGAGAGACAGAGAGCACTGGGCTGACAGTGTGAGACAGAGACAGTGAGCACTGGACTGACAGTGTGAGACAGAGACGGTGAGCACTGGATTGACATTGTGAGATAGAGACAGTGAGCACTGGGTCTGACAGTGTGAGATAGAGACAGTGAGCACTGGACTGGCAGTGTGAGATAGAGACAGTGAGCACTGGACTGGCAGTGTGAGACAGTCAGCACTGGGTCTGACAGTGTGAGACAGTGAGCACTGGCTCTGACAGTGTAAGACAGCGAGCACTGGGACTGACTGTGTGAGACAGTGAGCACAGCATCTGACAGTGTGAGACAGCGAGCACTGGGTCCGACAGTATGAGATAGAGGCAGCACGCACTGGATCGACAGAGACAGCGAGCACTGAACTGACAGTGTGAGACAGACAGTGAGCACTGGACCGACAGTGTGAGACAGAGACAGCAAGCACTGGACTGACAGTGTGAGACAGAGACAGCGAGCACTGGACTTACAGTGTGAGACAGACAGCGAGCACTGGACCGACAGTGTGAGACAGAGACAGCGAGCATTGAACTGACAGTATGAGACAGAGACAGTGAGCACTGGGACTGACAGTGTGAGACAGAGACAGTGAGCACTAGACTGATAGACTGACAGTGTGAGACAGAGACAGCGAGCACTGGGACTGACAGTGTGAGACAGAGACAGTGAGCACTGGACTGACAGTGTGAGACAGCGAGCACTGGACTGACAGTGTGAGACACAGAGCACTGGACTGACAGTGAGAGACAGCGAGCACTGGACTGACAGTGTGAGGCAGCGAGCACTGGACAGACAGTGAGAGGCAGCGAGCACTGGACTGACAGTGAGAGAGAGAGTGAGCACTGGACTGACAGTGTGAGACAGCGAGCACTGGACTGACAGTGTGAGACTGTGAGCACTGGACTGACAGTGAGAGACAGCGACCACTGGACAGACAGTGTGAGACACAGAGCACTGGACTGACAGTGAGAGACAGCGAGCACTGGACTGACAGTGTGAGGCAGCGAGCACTGGACTGACAGTGAGAGACAGCGAGCACTGGACTGACAGTGTGAGGCAGCGAGCACTGGACAGACAGTGAGAGACAGCGAGCACTGGACTGACAGTGAGAGAGAGAGTGAGCACTGGACTGACAGTGTGAGACAGCGAGCACTGGACTGACAGTGTGAGACTGTGAGCACTGGACTGACAGTGTGAGACACAGAGCACTGGACTGACAGTGAGAGACAGCGAGCACTGGACTGACAGTGTGAGGCAGCGAGCACTGGACTGACAGTGAGAGACAGCGAGCACTGGACTGACAGTGTGAGGCAGCGAGCACTGGACTGACAGTGTGAGGCAGCGAGCACTGGACTGACAGTGAGAGACAGCGAGCACTGGACTGACAGTGAGAGACAGCGAGCACTGGACTGACAGTGACAGACAGCGAGCACTGGACTGACAGTGAGAGACAGCGAGCATTGGACTGACAGTGAGAGACAGCGAGCACTGGACTGACAGTGAGAGACAGCGAGCACTGGGCTGACAGTGAGAGACAGCGAGCACTGGACCGACAGTATGAGACAGAGAGCACTGGGCTGACAGTGTGAGACAGAGACAGTGAGCACTGGACTGACAGTGTGAGCCAGAGACAGTGAGCACTGGATAAACAGTGTGAGACAGAGACAGCGATCACTGGACTGACAGTGTGAGGCAGAGACAGTGAGCACTGGACTGACAGCGTGAGACAGAGACAGTGAGCACTGGATTGACATTGTGAGATAGAGACAGTGAGCACTGGGTCTGACAGTTTGAGATAGAGACAGTGAGCACTGGACTGGCAGTGTGAGACAGTCAGCACTGGGTCTGACAGTGTGAGACAGTGAGCACTGGCTCTGACAGTGTAAGACAGTGAGCACTGGGACTGACTGTGTGAGACAGTGAGCATAGCGTCTGACAGTGTGAGACAGCGAGCACTGGGTCCGACAGTATGAGACAGCGAGCTAGAGACTGTGTGAGACAGAGATAGTGAGCACTGGGTCTGACAGTGCGAGATAGAGGCAGCACGCACTGGATCGACAGAGACAGTGAGCACTGGACTTACAGTGTGAGACAGAGACGGTGAGCACTGGACTGACAGTGTGAGACAGAGACAGCGAGCACTGGACTGACAGTGTGAGACAGAGACACAGAGCACTAAACTGACTGTGTGAGACAGTGAGCACTGGGTCTGACAGTGTGAGATAGAGACAGTGAGCACTGGACTGGCAGTGTGAGACAGAGACAGCGAGCACTGGGACTGACAGTGTGAGACAGAGACAGTGTGCACTGGACTGACAGTGTGAGACAGAGACAGCGAGCACTGGGACTGACAGTGTGAGACAGAGACAGTGAGCACTGGATTGACAGTGTGAGACAGAGACAGTGAGCACTGGACTGACAGTGTGAGACAGAGACAGCGAGCACTGGGACTGACAGTGTGAGACAGAGACAGTGAGCACTGGATTGACAGTGTGAGACAGAGACAGCGAGCACTGGGACTGACAGTGTGAGACAGAGATAGCGAGCACTGCGACGGACAGTGTGAGACAGAGACAGTGAGCACTGGATTGACTGTGAGACAGAGACAGTGAGCACTGGATTGACAGTGTGAGACAGAGACAGTGAGCACTGGTTCTGACAGTGTGAGACAGAGACAGTGAGCACAGGACTGACAGTGTGAGATAGCGAGCTAGAGTCAGTGTGAGACAGAGACAGTGAGCACTGGGTCTGACAGTGTGAGATAGCGAGCTAGAGTCAGTGTGAGACAGACAGCGAGCACTGGGACTGACTGTGAGACAGAGACAGTGAGCACTGGACTGACAGTGTGAGACAGAGACAGTGAGCACTGGGCTGACAGTGTGAGACAGTGAGCACTGGACTGACAGTGTGAGACAGGGACAGTGAGCACTGGGTCTGACAGTGTGAGACAGAGACAGTGAGCACAGGACTGACAGTGTGAGACAGCGAGCTAGAGTCAGTGTGAGACAGACAGTGAGCACTGGGACTGACAGTGTGAGGCAGAGACAGTGAGCACAGGACTGACAGTGTGCGACAGCAAGCACTGTGATTGACAGCATGAGACAGAGACAGCGAGCACTGGGTCTGACAGTGTGAGACAGAGACGGTGAGCACAGGACTGACAGTGTGAGACAGCGAGCACTGGGATTGACAGCGTGAGACAGAGACAGAGACAGCGAGCACTGGGACTGACTGTGAGATAGAGACAGTGAGCACTGGACTGACAGTGTGAGACAGAGACAGTGAGCACTGGATTGACTGTGAGAGACAGTGAGCACTGGGATTGACAGCGTGAGACAGAGACAGCGAGCACTGGGACTGACTGTGAGACAGAGACAGTGAGCGCTGGACTGACAGTGTGAGACAGAGACAGTGAGCACTGGGTTGACTGTGAGAGACAGTGAGCACTGGGTCTGACTGTGAGAGACAGCGAGCACTGGCTCTGACTGTGTGAGATAGAGACAGTGAGCATAAGAACATAAGAAATAGGAGCAGGAGTAGGCCAATCGGCCCCTCGAGCCTGCTCCGCCATTCAATAAGATCATGGCTGATCTGATCCTAACCGCCAATCTACTATCACAGAACCATCTCCTGAATCTAACAGAATTAGGCACACGAACTAGGAGCAGGATCAGGCTACACGGCCCCTGGGCCCGCTCCGCTACCCACAGGGCCATGACCGATCCAAACCTAGACTCATGTCCAAATTCCTGCCCGCTCCCCGTAACCCTTAATTCCTTTTACTTCCAGGAAACTGTCTATTTCTGTTTTAAATTTATGTAATGATGTACCTTCTACAGCTTTTTGGGGCAGCATATTCCATGGACCTACCACCCTCTGAGTGAAGTAGTTCCTCCTCATCTCAGTTTTGAAAGAGCAGCCCCTTATTCTAAGACTATGCCCCCTAGTTCTAGTTTCACCCATCATCGGGAACATCCACCCCGCATCCACCCGATCCAACCCCTTCACAATCTTATATGTTTCAATAAGATCGCCTCTCATTCTTCTGAACTCCAATGAGTAGAGTCCCAATCTACTCAACCTCTCCTCATACGTCCATCCCCTCATCCCCGGGATTAACCGAATGAACCTTCTTTGTACTGACTCGAGAGCAAGTATGTCTTTTCTTAAGTATGGACACCAAAACTGTATGCAGTATTCCAGGTGCGGTCTCACCAATACCTTGTACAACTGAAGCAATACCTCCCTATTTTTATATTCTATCCCCCTAGCAATGAAAGCCAACATTCCATTGGCCTTCTTAATCACTTGCTGCACCTGCATACTAACCTTTTGAGTTTCGTGCACCAGGACCCCCAGATCCCTTTGTACTTAAGTACTTTCCAGTTTCTTGCCATTAAGATAATAACTTGCTCTACGATTTTTCCTGCCAAAGTGCATAACCTCACACTTTCCAGTATTGTATTCCATCTGCCAAATCTCTGCCCACTTACTTAGCCTGTCTATGTCCCCTTGCAGGTTTTTTATGTCTTCCTCACTCACTACTTTCCCCCCCCATCTTAGTATCATCTGCAAACTTTGATATGTTACACTCGGTCCCCTCCTCCAAATCGTTAATATGGATTGTAAATGGTTGGGGACCCAGCACTGACCCCTGCGGAACACCACTAGTTACTGATTGCCAGTCTGAGAATGAACCATTTATCCCAACTCTCTGCCTTCTGTTAGATAGCCAATCCTCTATCCATGCCAGAATATTACCCCCAATCCTGTGATTTTTTATCTTAAGCAATAATCTTTTGTGTGGCACCTTGTCAAATGCCTTTTGGAAGTCTAAATACACTACGTCCACTGGTTCCCCTTTATCCACCCTATATGTTACTTCCGCAAAGAACTCCAGCAAATTTATCAAACATGACTTCCCCTTCATAAAACCATGCTGACTTTGTCCTATTAAATTATGATTATCCAAATGTCCTGTTACTGTCTCCTTAATAATGGACTCCAAAATTTTACCTACCACAGATGTTAGGCTAACCGGTCTATAGTTTCCAGCCTTCTGTCTACTGCCCTTTTTAAATAAGGGTGTTACATTAGCAGTTTTCCAGTCTGCCGGGACCTTTGCCGAGTCCAGGGAATTTTGGAAAATTATTACCAATGCATCCACAATCCCTACCGCCACTTCCCTCAAGACCCTAGGATGTAAGCCATCCGGTCCAGGTAATTTATCCGCCTTGAGTCCCATTATTTTACCGAGTACCACTTCCTTAGTGATTTTGATCATGTTTAGCTCCTCCCCCCCTATAGCCCCTGTTTGTCCAGTGTTGGGATATTCTTGGTGTCCTCTACTGTAAAGACTGATACAAAATATTCATTCAGTGTTTTTGCCATCTCCATATTTCCCACCATTAATTTCCTGGTCTCATCCTCTAAGGGACCAACATTTACTTTAGCCACCCTTTTTCTTTTTATATAACTATAAAAACTCTTACTATCTGTTTTTATATTTTTTGCTAATTTACTTTCATAATCTATCTTCCCTTTCTTAATCAATCTTTTTGTTATTTTTTGCTGTCTTTTAAAGTTTTCCCAATCCGCTATCCTCCCACTAGATTTGGCTACCTTATATGCCCTTGTTTTTAGTCCAATACTATCCTTAATTTCTTTACTTAGCCACGGATGGCTGTCTTTTCTTTTACACCCTGACAGTGTGAGATAGAGACAGTGAGCACTGGGTCTGACAGTGTTAGATAGAGACAGTGAGCACTGGGTCTGACAGTGTGAGATAAAGACAGTGAGCACTGGGTCTGACAGTGTGAGATAGAGACAGTGAGCACTGGACTGACAGTGTGAGATGGCGACAGTGAGCACTGGACTGACAGTGTGAGATAGAGACAGTGAGCACTGGACTGACAGTTTGAGACAGCGACAGTGAGCACTGGACTGACAGCGTGAGACAGAGACAGTGAGCACTGGGTCTGAGAGCATCCCTCTGTACTGGACTCCAGTGAGCTGAACATGGAGAAGCAATGAGTTAATTCTCTCTCCTGATGCTTTCTCACATTGATGCTGACAAATCAGGCTCTAGCTCTCGTAAGAGGAATGTGGATGAGCTGAGAAGGTTCTGGAAGGCAGGTCGGAGAGTGCCTGCGCTGCAGCATGTTGACAGTGTGAGCTCGGACATTGTGGGAGGGAGAGGTTGGTGTGGACGGAAGCTTTGCCTGCCTCTTCCCAGGAGTGTCGGGACAGGCCAGACGTCTGTGGCTGGGTTGGGTTGCGTTCCCTCGGTCACCGGGGAGACGAGGTGCCAGGCGTGGGTGGGGGGCGGGCGTCCGAGGGCACAGTCAGCTCTGAGCTGCTCTCCGAAACCCGTTCCCTGACGGGCTCAGGAGAAATTAGGTCACAGCCCCGGGCACGGGGAGGACACAGGAGCTGTCAGTACACAACACAGAACAGAGAGGATGGAAAACACACAGGTCTGAGATCTCGCTCTCCCTCTCTCTCTGTATCTCTCTCTCTGTCTCTCTCTCTCTGTCTCTCTCTGTCTCACTCTGTCCCTCCATTTCTGACTCTCTCTCTCTCACTCTGTCTCTCTCTGCCTCTTTCTCTCTCTGTCTCTTTCTCTCTCTATCTCTTTCTCTCTCTGTCTCTCTCTCTGTCTCTTTCTCTCTCTGTCTCTTTCTCTCTCTGTCTCTCTCTGTCCCTCCATTTCTGTCTCTCTCTCACTCTGTCTCTCTCTCTCTCGCTCTCTCTCTCTCTCTTTCTGTCTCTCTGTCTCTCTTTCCCTCCCTTCCTTGGTCTATCTGTCTCACCCTACCTTGTCCCATGTAGTTAAATCTGTGTCTCCCTCCCTCTCAATCTCCCTCTCCCTCTCTCCTGCTCTGTCCCTCTTGATCATTCCCTCACTCCCTCCCACTCCCCATGCATGTCAGTGCATGAATCTGTCAGATGGTATTTCCGGTGAGTGAGTCTGAATGATCCGACACTTTGCGCCTGCGATCAACCACAGACTGAGGATTCAGGCTGATTCCAAATTCCGGATTTTACAGGCTTTTTGGAGGGGGAAGAGTTTCATTCTCAAGCTGGATTCAACCTGCAGTAGGGGAAAGGACAGTTTATCTAAAACACTGTGACACCCTGTCCCAGAGGAGGAAAGGACAGTGTATCTAAAACATTGTGACACCCGGTCCCAGAGGGGGAAAGGACAGTGAATCTAACGCACTGACACCCGGTCCCAGAGGGGGAAAGGACAGTGTATATAACGCACTGACACCCGGTCCCAGAGGGGGAAAGCACCGTGTATCTAATGCACTGTGACACCCGGTCCCAGAGGGGGAAAGGACAGTGTATCTAAGGCACTGTGACACCCGGTCCCAGAGCGGGAAAGGACAGTGTATATAACGCACTGACACCCGGTCCCAGAGGGGGAAAGCACCGTGTATCTAATGCACTGTGACACCCGGTCCCAGAGGGGGAAAGGACAGTGTATCTAACACACTGTGACAGCCGGTCCCTGAGGGGGAAAGGACAGTGTATCTAACGCACTGTGACACCCGGTCCCAGAGGGGGAAAGGACAGTGTATCTAACACACTGTGACACCCGGTCCCAGAGGGGGAAAGGACAGTGTATCTAACACACTGTGACACCCAGTCCCAGTGGGGGAAAGGACAGTGTATCTAACGCACTGTGACACCCGGGCCCAGAGGGGGAAAGGACAGTGTATCTAACGCACTGTGACACCCGGTCCCAGAGGGTGAAAGGACAGTGTATCTAACACGCTGTGACAGCCGGTCCCAGAGGGTGAAAGGACAGTGTATCTAACACGCTGTGACACCCGGTCCCAGAGGGGGAAAGGACAGTGTATCTAACACGCTGTGACAGCCGGTCCCAGAGGGTGAAAGGACAGTGTATCTAACGCACTGTGACACCCGGTCCCAGAGGGTGAAAGGACAGTGTATCTAACACACTGTGACACCCGGTCCCAGAGGGGGAAAGGACAGTGTATCTAACGCACTGTGACACCCGGTCCCAGAGGGGGAAAGGACAGTGTATCTAACGCACTGTGACAGCCGGTCCCAGAGGGTGAAAGGACAGTGTATCTAACGCACTGTGACACCCGGTCCCAGAGGGGGAAAGGACAGTGTATCTAACGCACTGTGACACCCGGTCCCAGAGGGGGAAAGGACAGTGTATCTAACGCACTGTGACAGCCGGTCCCAGAGGGTGAAAGGACAGTGTATCTAACGCACTGTGACACCCTGGCCCAGATGGGGAAAGGACAGTGTATCTAACACACTGTGACACCCGGTCCCAGAGGGGAAAGGACAGTGTATCTAACACACTGTGACACCCGGTCCCAGAGGGGGAAAGGACAGTGTATCTAACGCACTGTGACACCCGGTCCCAGAGGGGGAAAGGACAGTGTATCTAACACACTGTGACACCCGGTCCCAGAGGGGGAAAGGACAGTGTATCTAACACACTGTGACACCCGGTCACATAGGGTGAAAGGACAGTGTATCTAACACACTGTGACAGCCGGTCCCTGAGGGGGAAAGGACAGTGTATCTAACGCACTGTGACACCCGGTCCCAGAGGGGGAAAGGACAGTGTATCTAACACACTGTGACACCCGGTCCCAGAGGGGGAAAGGACAGTGTATCTAACACACTGTGACACCCAGTCCCAGTGGGGGAAAGGACAGTGTATCTAACGCACTGTGACACCCGGGCCCAGAGGGGGAAAGGACAGTGTATCTAACGCACTGTGACACCCGGTCCCAGAGGGTGAAAGGACAGTGTATCTAACACGCTGTGACAGCCGGTCCCAGAGGGTGAAAGGACAGTGTATCTAACGCACTGTGACACCCGGTCCCAGAGGGGGAAAGGACAGTGTATCTAACACGCTGTGACAGCCGGTCCCAGAGGGTGAAAGGACAGTGTATCTAACGCACTGTGACACCCGGTCCCAGAGGGGGATAGGACAGTGTATCGAACGCACTGTGACACCCGGTCCCAGAGGGTGAAAGGACAGTGTATCTAACACACTGTGACACCCGGTCCCAGAGGGGGATAGGACAGTGTATCGAACGCACTGTGACACCCGGTCCCAGAGGGGGAAAGGACAGTGTATCTAACGCACTGTGACAGCCGGTCCCAGAGGGTGAAAGGACAGTGTATCTAACGCACTGTGACACCCGGTCCCAGAGGGGGAAAGGACAGTGTATCTAACACACTGTGACAGCCGGTCCCAGAGGGGGAAAGGACAGTGTATCTAACGCACTGTGACACCCGGTCCCAGAGGTGGAAAGGACAGTGTATCTAAGACACTGACACCCGGTCCCAGAGGGGGAAAGGACAGTGTATCTAACACACTGTGACACCCGGTCCCAGAGGGGGAAAGGACAGTGTATCTAACGCACTGTGACACCCGGTCCCAGAGGTGGAAAGGACAGTGTATCTAACACACTGTGACACCCGGGCCCAGAGGGTGAAAGGACAGTGTATCTAACGCACTGTGACACCCGGGCCCAGAGGGGGAAAGGACAGTGTATCTAACGCACTGTGACACCCGGTCCCAGAGGGGGAAAGGATAGTGTATCTAACGCACTGTGACATCCGGTCCCAGAGGGGGAAAGGACACTGTATCTAACGCACTGTGACACCCGGTCCCAGAGGGGGAAAGGATAGTGTATCTAACACACTGTGACACCCGGTCCCAGAGGGTGAAAGGACAGTGTATCTAACGCACTGTGACACCCGGTCCCAGAGGGGGAAAGGTCAGTGTATCTAACACACTGTGACACCCGGTCCCAGAGGGGGAAAGGACAGTGTATCTAACGCACTGTGACACCCGGTCCCAGAGAGGGAAAGGACAGTGTATCCAATGCACTGTGACACCCGGTCCCAGAGGGGGAAAGGACAATGTATCTAACACACTGTGACACCCGGTCCTAGAGGGGGAAAGGATAGGGTATCTAACGCATTGTGACACCCGGTCCCAGAGGGGGAAAGGACAGTGTATCTAACGCACTGTGACACCCGGTCCCAGAGGGGGAAAGGACAGTGTATCTAACGCACTGTGACACCCGGTCCCAGAGGGGGAAAGGACAGTGTATCTAACACACTGTGACACCCGGTCCCAGAGGGGGAAAGGACAGTGTATCTAACGCACTGTGACACCCGGTCCCAGAGGGGGAAAGGACAGTGTATCTAACGCACTGTGACACCCGGTCCCAGAGGGGGAAAGGACAGTGTATCTAACACACTGTGACACCCGGTCCCAGAGGGGGAGAGGACAGTGTATCTAACACACTGTGACACCCGGTCCAAGAGGGGGAGAGGACAGTGTATCTAACACACTGTGACACCCGGTCCCAGAGGGGGAAAGGACAGTGTATCTAACACACTGTGACACCTGGTCCCAGAGGGGGAAAGGTCAGTGTATCTCACACATTGTGACACCCGGTCCCAGAGGGTGAAAGGACAGTGCATCTAACACACTGTGACACCCGGTCCCAGAGGGGGAAAGGACAGTGTATCTAACGCACTGTGACACCCGGTCCCAGAGGGTGAAAGGACAGTGTATCTAACGCACTGTGACAGCCGGGCCCAGAGGAGGAAAGGACAGTGTATCTAACGCACTGTGACACCTGGTCCTAGAGGGGGAAAGGACAGTGTATCTAACGCACTGTGACACCCGGTCCCAGAGGGTGAAAGGACAGTGTATCTAACGCACTGTGACAGCCGGGCCCAGAGGAGGAAAGGACAGTGTATCTAACACACTGTGACACCTGGTCCCAGAGGGGGAAAGGACAGTGCCTCTAATGCACTGTGACATCCGGTCCCAGAGGGGGAAAGGACACTGTATCTAATGCACTGTGACACCCGGTCCCAGAGGGGGAAAGGACAGTGTATCTAACGCACTGTGACACCCGGTCCCAGAGGGGGAAAGGACAGTGTATCTAACACACTGTGACACCCGGTCCCAGAGGGGGAAAGGACAGTGTATCTAACGCACTGTGACACCCGGTCCCAGAGGGTGAAAGGACAGTGTATCTAACACACTGTGACACCCGGTCCCAGAGGGTGAAAGGACAGTGTATCTAACGCACTGTGACACCCGGTCCCAGAGGGGGAAAGGACAGTGTATCTAACACACTGTGACACCCGGTCCCAGAGGGGGAAAGGACAGTGTATCCAACGCACTGTGACACCCTCTCCAAGAGAGGGAAAGGACAGTGTATCCAATGCACTGTGACACCCGGTCCCAGAGGGGGAAAGGATAGGGTATCTAACGCACTGTGACACCCGGTCCCAGAGGGTGAAAGGACAGTGTATCCAACGCACTGTGACACCCTCTCCAAGAGAGGGAAAGGACAGTGTATCCAATGCACTGTGACACCCGGTCCCAGAGGGGGAAAGGATAGGGTATCTAACGCACTGTGACACCCGGTCCCAGAGGGGGAAAGGACAGTGTATCCAACGCACTGTGACACCCTCTCCAAGAGAGGGAAAGGACAGTGTATCTAACACACTGTGACACCCGGTCCTAGAGGGGGAAAGGATAGGGTATCTAACGCACTGTGACACCCGGTCCCAGAGGGTGAAAGGACAGTGTATCTAACGCACTGTGACACCCGGTCCCAGAGGGGGAAAGGACAGTGTATCTAACACGCTGTGACAGCCGGTCCCAGAGGGTGAAAGGACAGTGTATCTAACGCACTGTGACACCCGGTCCCAGAGGGTGAAAGGACAGTGTATCTAACACATTGTGACACCCGGTCCCAGAGGGGGATAGGACAGCGTATCTAACGCCCTGTGACACCCGGTCCCAGAGGGGGAAAGGACAGTGTATCTAACGCACTGTGACAGCCGGTCCCCAGAGGGTGAAAGGACAGTGTATCTAACGCACTGTGACACCCGGGCCCAGAGGGGGAAAGGACAGTGTATCTAACACACTGTGACACCCGGTCCCAGAGGGGAAAGGACAGTGTATCTAACACACTGTGACACCCGGTCCCAGAGGGGGAAAGGACAGTGTATCTAACGCACTGTGACACCCGGTCCCAGAGGGGGAAAGGACAGTGTATCTAACACACTGTGACAGCCGGTCCCAGAGGGGGAAAGGACAGTGTATTTAACGCACTGTGACACCCGGTCCCAGAGGTGGAAAGGACAGTGTATCTAATACACTGTGACACCCGGTCCCAGAGGGGGAAAGGACAGTGTATCTAACACACTGTGACACCCGGTCCCAGAGGGGGAAAGGACAGTGTATCTAACGCACTGTGACACCCGGTCCCAGAGGTGGAAAGGACAGCGTATCTAACACACTGTGACACCCGGTCCCAGAGAGGGAAAGGACAGTGTATCTAACATACTGTGACACCCGGTCCCAGAGGGGGAAAGGACAGTGTATCTAACGCACTGTGACACCCGGTCCCAGAGGTGGAAAGGACAGTGTATCTAACGCACTGTGACACCCGGTCCCAGAGAGGGAAAGGACAGTGTATCTAACGCACTGTGACACCCGGTCCCAGAGGGGGAAAGGACAGTGTATCGAACACACTGTGACACCCGGGCCCAGAGGGTGAAAGGACAGTGTATCTAACGCACTGTGACACCCGGGCCCAGAGGGGGAAAGGACAGTGTATCTAATGCACTGTGACACCTGGTCCCAGAGGGGGAAAGGACAGTGTATCTAACGCACTGTGACACCTGGCCCCAGAGGGGGAAAGGACAGTGCCTCTAATGCACTGTGACATCCGGTCCCAGAGGGGGAAAGGACACTGTATCTAACGCACTGTGACAGCCGGTCCCAGAGGGGGAAAGGATAGTGTATCTAACACACTGTGACACCCGGTCCCAGAGGGTGAAAGGACAGTGTATCTAACGCACTGTGACACCCGGTCCCAGAGGGGGAAAGGTCAGTGTATCTAACACACTGTGACACCCGGTCCCAGAGGGGGAAAGGACAGTGTATCTAACGCACTGTGACACCCTGTCCCAGAGAGGGAAAGGACAGTGTATCCAATGCACTGTGACACCCGGTCCCAGAGGGGGAAAGGACAGTGTATCTAACACACTGTGACACCCGGTCCTAGAGGGGGAAAGGATAGGGTATCTAACGCATTGTGACACCCGGTCCCAGAGGGTGAAAGGACAGTGTATCTTACGCACTGTGACACCCGGTCCCAGAGGGGGAAAGGACAGTGTATCTAACGCACTGTGACACCCGGTCCCAGAGGGGGAAAGGACAGTGTATCTAACGCACTGTGACACCCGGTCCCAGAGGGGGAAAGGACAGTGTATCTAACGCACTGTGACACCCGGTCCCAGAGGGGGAGAGGACAGTGTATCTAACACACTGTGACACCCGGTCCCAGAGGGGGATAGGACAGTGTATCTAACACACTGTGACACCCGGTCCCAGAGGGGGAAAGGACAGTGTATCTAACACACTGTGACACCTGGTCCCAGAGGGGGAAAGGTCAGTGTATCTAACACATTGTGACACCCGGTCACAGAGGGTGAAAGGACAGTGTATCTAACACACTGTGACACCCGGTCCCAGAGGGGGAAAGGACAGTGTATCTAACGCACTGTGACACCCGGTCCCAGAGGGTGAAAGGACAGTGTATCTAACACACTGTGACACCCGGGCCCAGCGGGTGAAAGGACAGTGTATCTAACGCACTGTGATAGCCGGGCCCAGAGGGGGAAAGGACAGTGTATCTAACGCACTGTGACACCTGGTCCTAGAGGGGGAAAGGACAGTGTATCTAACGCACTGTGACACCTGGTCCCAGAGGGGGAAAGGACAGTGCCTCTAATGCACTGTGACATCCGGTCCCAGAGGGGGAAAGGACACTGTATCTAACGCACTGTGACACCCGATCCCAGAGGGGGAAAGGATAGTGTATCTAACACACTGTGACACCCGGTCCCAGAGGGTGAAAGGACAGTGTATCTAACGCACTGTGACACCCGGTCCCAGAGGGGGAAAGGACAGTGTATCTAACACACTGTGACACCCGGTCCCAGAGGGGGAAAGGACAGTGTATCTAACGCACTGTGACACCCTGTCCCAGAGAGGGAAAGGACAGTGTATCCAATGCACTGTGACACCCGGTCCCAGAGGGGGAAAGGACAGTGTATCTAACACACTGTGACACCCGGTCCTAGAGGGGGAAAGGATAGGGTATCTAACGCACTGTGACACCCGGTCCCAGAGGGTGAAAGGACAGTGTATCTAACGCACTGTGACACCCGGTCCCAGAGGGGGAAAGGACAGTGTATCTAACGCACTGTGACACCCGGTCCCAGAGGGGGAAAGGACAGTGTATCTAACGCACTGTGACACCCGGTCCCAGAGGGGGAAAGGACAGTGTATCTAACACACTGTGACACCCGGTCCCAGAGGGGGAAAGGACAGTGTATCTAACACACTGTGACACCCGGTCCCAGAGGGGGAGAGGACAGTGTATCTAACGCACTGTGACACCCGGTCCCAGAGGGGGAAAGGACAGTGTATCTAACGCACTGTGACACCCGGTCCCAGAGGGGGAAAGGACAGTGTATCTAACACACTGGGACACCCGGTCCCAGAGGGGGAGAGGACAGTGTATCTAACACACTGTGACGCCCGGTCCCAGAGGGGGAGAGGACAGTGTATCTAACACACTGTGACACCCGGTCCCAGAGGGGGAAAGGACAGTGTATCTAACACACTGTGACACCTGGTCCCAGAGGGGGAAAGGTCAGTGTATCTAACACATTGTGACACCCGGTCCCAGAGGGTGAAAGGACAGTGTATCTAACACACTGTGACACCCGGTCCCAGAGGGGGAAAGGACAGTGTATCTAACGCACTGTGACACCCGGTCCCAGAGGGTGAAAGGACAGTGTATCTAACACACTGTGACACCCGGTCCCAGAGGGGGAAAGGACAGTGTATCTAACGCACTGTGACACCCGGTCCCAGAGGGGGAAAGGACAGTATATCTAACGCTCTGGGACACCCTGTCCCAGAGGGTGAAAGGACAGTGTATCTAACGCACTGTGACACCCGGTCCCAGAGGGGGAAAGGACAGTGTATCTAACACACTGTGACACCCGGTCCCAGAGGGTGAAAGGACAGTGTATCTAACGCACTGTGACTCCCGGTCCCAGAGGGGGAAAGGACAGTGTATCTAACACATTGTGACACCCAGTCCCAGAGGGGGAAAGGACAGTGAATCTAATACACTGTGCCACCCTGGCCCAGAGGGGGAAAGGACAGTGTATCTAACGCAGTGTGACACCCGGTCCCAGAGGGTGAAAGGACAGTGTATCTAACGCACTGTGACACCCACTCCCAGAGGGGGAAAGGACAGTGTATCTAACGCACTGTGACACCCGGTCCCAGAGGGGGAAAGGACAGTGTATCTAACACACTGTGACACCCGGTCCCAGAGGGGGAAAGGACAGTGTATCTAACACACTGTGACACCTGGTCCCAGAGGGGGAAAGGTCAGTGTATCTAACACATTGTGACACCCAGTCCCAGAGGGTGAAAGGACAGTGTATCTAACACACTGTGACACCCGGTCCCAGAGGGGGAAAGGACAGTGTATCTAACGCTCTGGGACACCCTGTCCCAGAGGGTGAAAGGACAGTGTATCTAACGCACTGTGACACCCGATCCCAGAGGGGGAAAGGACAGTGTATCTAACACACTGTGACACCCGGTCCCAGAGGGTGAAAGGACAGTGTATCTAACACACTGTGACACCCGGTCCCAGAGGGGGAAAGGACAGTGTATCTAACGCACTGTGACACCCGGTCCCAGAGGGGTAAAGGACAGTGTATCTAACGCTCTGGGACACCCTGTCCCAGAGGGTGAAAGGACAGTGTATCTAACGCACTGTGACACCCGGTCCCAGAGGGGGAAAGGACAGTGTATCTAACACACTGTGACACCCGGTCCCAGAGGGTGAAAGGATAGTGTATCTAACACACTGTGACTCCCGGTCCCAGAGGGGGAAAGGACAGTGTATCTAACACATTGTGACACCCAGTCCCAGAGGGGGAAAGGACAGTGAATCTAATACACTGTGACACCCGGGCCCAGAGGGGGAAAGGACAGTGTATCTAACGCAGTGTGACACCCGGTCCCAGAGGGTGAAAGGACAGTGTATCTAACGCACTGTGACACCCACTCCCAGAGGGGGAAAGGACAGTGTATCTAACGCACTGTGACACCCGGTCCCAGAGGGGGAAAGGACAGTGTATCTAACGCACTGTGACACCCGGTCCCAGAGGGGGAAAGGACAGTGTATCTAACGCACTGTGACACCCGATCCCAGAGGGTGAAAGGACAGTGTATCTAACGCACTGTGACACCCGGTCCCAGAGGGTGAAAGGACAGTGTATCTAACACACTGTGACACCCAGTCCCAGAGGGGGAAAGGACAGTGTATCTAACACACTGTGACACCCGGTCCCAGAGGGTGAAAGGACAGTGTATCTAACGCACTGTGACACCCGGTCCCAGAGGGGGAAAGGACAGTGTATCTAACACACTGTGACACCCGGTCCCAGAGGGTGAAAGGACAGTGTATCTAACACACTGTGACACCCACTCCCAGAGGGGGAAAGGACAGTGTATCTAACACACTGTGACACCCGGTCCCAGAGGGTGAAAGGACAGTGTATCTAATGCACTGTGACACCCGGTCCCAGAGGAGGAAAGGACAGTGTATCTGACACACTGTGACACCCGGTCCCAGAGGGGGAAACGACAGTGTATCTAACACACTGTGACACCCGGTCCCAGAGGGGGAAAGGACAGTGTATCTAACACACTGTGACACCCGGTCCCAGAGGGGGAAAGGACAGTGTATCTAACGCACTGTGACACCCGATCCCAGAGGGTGAAAGGACAGTGTATCTAACGCACTGTGACACCCGGTCCCAGAGGGTGAAAGGACAGTGTATCTAACACACTGTGACACCCAGTCCCAGAGGGGGAAAGGACAGTGTATCTAATGCACTGTGACACCCGGTCCCAGAGGGGGAAAGGACAGTGTATCTGACGCACTGTGACACCTGGTCCCAGAGGGGGAAAGGACAGTGCCTCTAATGCACTGTGACATCCGGTCCCAGAGGGGGAAAGGACACTGTATCTAACGCACTGTGACACCCGGTCCCAGAGGGGGAAAGGATAGTGTATCTAACACACTGTGACACCCGGTCCCAGAGGGTGAAAGGACAGTGTATCTAACGCACTGTGACACCCGGTCCCAGAGGGGGAAAGGACAGTGTATCTAACACACTGTGACACCCGGTCCCAGAGGGGGAAAGGACAGTGTATCTAACGCACTGTGACACCCTCTCCAAGAGAGGGAAAGGACAGTGTATCCAATGCACTGTGACACCCGGTCCCAGAGGGGGAAAGGACAGTGTATCTAACACACTGTGACACCCGGTCCTAGAGGGGGAAAGGATAGGGTATCTAACGCACTGTGACACCCGGTCCCAGAGGGTGAAAGGACATTGTATCTAACGCACTGTGACACCCGGTCCCAGAGGGGGAAAGGACAGTGTATCTAACACGCTGTGACAGCCGGTCCCAGAGGGTGAAAGGACAGTGTATCTAACGCACTGTGACACCCGGTCCCAGAGGGTGAAAGGACAGTGTATCTAACACACTGTGACACCCGGTCCCAGAGGGGGATAGGACAGTGTATCTAACGCCCTGTGACACCCGGTCCCAGAGGGGGAAAGGACAGTGTATCTAACGCACTGTAACAGCCGGTCCCAGAGGGTGAAAGGACAGTGTATCTAACGCACTGTGACACCCGGGCCCAGAGGGGGAAAGGACAGTGTATCTAACACACTGTGACACCCGGTCCCAGAGGGGAAAGGACAGAGTATCTAACACACTGTGACACCCGGTCCCAGAGGTGGAAAGGACAGTGTATCTAATACACTGTGACACCCGGTCCCAGAGGGGGAAAGGACAGTGTATCTAACACACTGTGACACCCGGTCCCAGAGGGGGAAAGGACAGTGTATCTAACGCACTGTGACACCCGGTCCCAGAGGTGGAAAGGACAGTGTATCTAACACACTGTGACACCCGGGCCCAGAGGGTGAAAGGACAGTGTATCTAACGCACTGTGACACCCGGGCCCAGAGGGGGAAAGGACAGTGTATCTAATGCACTGTGACACCTGGTCCCAGAGGGGGAAAGGACAGTGTATCTAACGCACTGTGACACCTGGCCCCAGAGGGGGAAAGGACAGTGCCTCTAATGCACTGTGACATCCGGTCCCAGAGGGGGAAAGGACACTGTATCTAACGCACTGTGACACCCGGTCCCAGAGGGGGAAAGGATAGTGTATCTAACACACTGTGACACCCGGTCCCAGAGGGTGAAAGGACAGTGTATCTAACGCACTGTGACACCCGGTCCCAGAGGGGGAAAGGTCAGTGTATCTAACACACTGTGACACCCGGTCCCAGAGGGGGAAAGGACAGTGTATCTAACGCACTGTGACACCCTGTCCCAGAGAGGGAAAGGACAGTGTATCCAATGCACTGTGACACCCGGTCCCAGAGGGGGAAAGGACAGTGTATCTAACACACTGTGACACCCGGTCCTAGAGGGGGAAAGGATAGGGTATCTAACGCATTGTGACACCCGGTCCCAGAGGGTGAAAGGACAGTGTATCTTACGCACTGTGACACCCGGTCCCAGAGGGGGAAAGGACAGTGTATCTAACGCACTGTGACACCCGGTCCCAGAGGGGGAAAGGACAGTGTATCTAACGCACTGTGACACCCGGTCCCAGAGGGGGAAAGGACAGTGTATCTAACGCACTGTGACACCCGGTCCCAGAAGGGGAAAGGACAGTGTATCTAACACACTGTGACACCCGGTCCCAGAGGGGGAGAGGACAGTGTATCTAACGCACTGTGACACCCGGTCCCAGAGGGGGAAAGGACAGTGTATCTAACGCACTGTGACACCCGGTCCCAGAGGGGGAAAGGACAGTGTATCTAACACACTGTGACACCCGGTCCCAGAGGGGGAGAGGACAGTGTATCTAACACACTGTGACACCTGGTCCCAGAGGGGGATAGGACAGTGTATCTAACACACTGTGACACCCGGTCCCAGAGGGGGAAAGGACAGTGTATCTAACACACTGTGACACCTGGTCCCAGGGGGGAAAGGTCAGTGTATCGAACACATTGTGACACCCGTTCCCAGAGGGTGAAAGGACAGTGTATCTAACACACTGTGACACCCGGTCCCAGAGGGGGAAAGGACAGTGTATCTAACGCACTGTGACACCCGGTCCCAGAGGGTGAAAGGACAGTGTATCTAACACACTGTGACACCCGGTCCCAGAGGGTGAAAGGACAGTGTATCTAACACACTGTGACACCCAGTCCCAGAGGGGGAAAGGACAGTGTATCTAATGCACTGTGACACCCGGTCCCAGAGGGGGAAAGGACAGTGCCTCTAATGCACTGTGACATCCGGTCCCAGAGGGGGAAAGGACACTGTATCTAACGCACTGTGACACCCGGTCCCAGAGGGGGAAAGGATAGTGTATCTAACACACTGTGACACCCGGTCCCAGAGGGTGAAAGGACAGTGTATCTAACGCACTGTGACACCCGGTCCCAGAGGGGGAAAGGACAGTGTATCTAACACACTGTGACACCCGGTCCAAGAGGGGGAAAGGACAGTGTATCTAACGCACTGTGACACCCTCTCCAAGAGAGGGAAAGGACAGTGTATCCAATGCACTGTGACACCCGGTCCCAGAGGGGGAAAGGACAGTGTATCTAACACACTGTGACACCCGGTCCTAGAGGGGGAAAGGATAGGGTATCTAACGCACTGTGACACCCGGTCCCAGAGGGTGAAAGGACAGTGTATCTAACGCACTGTGACACCCGGTCCCAGAGGGGGAAAGGACAGTGTATCTAACACGCTGTGACAGCCGGTCCCAGAGGGTGAAAGGACAGTGTATCTAACGCACTGTGACACCCGGTCCCAGAGGGTGAAAGGACAGTGTATCTAACACACTGTGACACCCGGTCCCAGAGGGGGATAGGACAGTGTATCTAACGCCCTGTGACACCCGGTCCCAGAGGGGGAAAGGACAGTGTATCTAACGCACTGTGACAGCCGGTCCCAGAGGGTGAAAGGACAGTGTATCTAACGCACTGTGACACCCGGGCCCAGAGGGGGAAAGGACAGTGTATCTAACACACTGTGACACCCGGTCCCAAGGGGAAAGGACAGTGTATCTAACACACTGTGACACCCGGTCCCAGAGGTGGAAAGGACAGTGTATCTAATACACTGTGACACCCGGTCCCAGAGGGGGAAAGGACAGTGTATCTAACACACTGTGACACCCGGTCCCAGAGGGGGAAAGGACAGTGTATCTAACGCACTGTGACACCCGGTCCCAGAGGTGGAAAGGACAGTGTATCTAACACACTGTGACACCCGGGCCCAGAGGGTGAAAGGACAGTGTATCTAACGCACTGTGACACCCGGGCCCAGAGGGGGAAAGGACAGTGTATCTAATGCACTGTGACACCTGGTCCCAGAGGGGGAAAGGACAGTGTATCTAACGCACTGTGACACCTGGCCCCAGAGGGGGAAAGGACAGTGCCTCTAATGCACTGTGACATCCGGTCCCAGAGGGGGAAAGGACACTGTATCTAACGCACTGTGACACCCGGTCCCAGAGGGGGAAAGGATAGTGTATCTAACACACTGTGACACCCGGTCCCAGAGGGTGAAAGGACAGTGTATCTAACGCACTGTGACACCCGGTCCCAGAGGGGGAAAGGTCAGTGTATCTAACACACTGTGACACCCGGTCCCAGAGGGGGAAAGGACAGTGTATCTAACGCACTGTGACACCCTGTCCCAGAGAGGGAAAGGACAGTGTATCCAATGCACTGTGACACCCGGTCCCAGAGGGGGAAAGGACAGTGTATCTAACACACTGTGACACCCGGTCCTAGAGGGGGAAAGGATAGGGTATCTAACGCATTGTGACACCCGGTCCCAGAGGGTGAAAGGACAGTGTATCTTACGCACTGTGACACCCGGTCCCAGAGGGGGAAAGGACAGTGTATCTAACGCACTGTGACACCCGGTCCCAGAGGGGGAAAGGACAGTGTATCTAACGCACTGTGACACCCGGTCCCAGAGGGGGAAAGGACAGTGTATCTAACGCACTGTGACACCCGGTCCCAGAGGGGGAAAGGACAGTGTATCTAACACACTGTGACACCCGGTCCCAGAGGGGGAGAGGACAGTGTATCTAACGCACTGTGACACCCGGTCCCAGAGGGGGAAAGGACAGTGTATCTAACGCACTGTGACACCCGGTCCCAGAGGGGGAAAGGACAGTGTATCTAACACACTGTGACACCCGGTCCCAGAGGGTGAAAGGACAGTGTATCTAACGCACTGTGACACCCGGTCCCAGAGGGGGAAAGGACAGTGTATCTAACACACTGTGACACCCGGTCCCAGAGGGGGAAAGGACAGTGTATCTAACGCACTGTGACACCCTCTCCAAGAGAGGGAAAGGACAGTGTATCCAATGCACTGTGACACCCGGTCCCAGAGGGGGAAAGGACAGTGTATCTAACACACTGTGACACCCGGTCCTAGAGGGGGAAAGGATAGGGTATCTAACACGCTGTGACAGCCGGTCCCAGAGGGTGAAAGGACAGTGTATCTAACGCACTGTGACACCCGGTCCCAGAGGGTGAAAGGACAGTGTATCTAACACACTGTGACACCCGGTCCCAGAGGGGGATAGGACAGTGTATCTAACGCCCTGTGACACCCGGTCCCAGAGGGGGAAAGGACAGTGTATCTAACGCACTGTGACAGCCGGTCCCAGAGGGTGAAAGGACAGTGTATCTAACGCACTGTGACACCCGGGCCCAGAGGGGGAAAGGACAGTGTATCTAACACACTGTGACACCCGGTCCCAGAGGGGAAAGGACAGTCTATCTAACACACTGTGACACCCGGTCCCAGAGGTGGAAAGGACAGTGTATCTAATACACTGTGACACCCGGTCCCAGAGGGGGAAAGGACAGTGTATCTAACACACTGTGACACCCGGTCCCAGAGGGGGAAAGGACAGTGTATCTAACGCACTGTGACACCCGGTCCCAGAGGTGGAAAGGACAGTGTATCTAACACACTGTGACACCCGGGCCCAGAGGGTGAAAGGACAGTGTATCTAACGCACTGTGACACCTGGGCCCAGAGGGGGAAAGGACAGTGTATCTAATGCACTGTGACACCTGGTCCCAGAGGGGGAAAGGACAGTGTATCTAACGCACTGTGACACCTGGCCCCAGAGGGGGAAAGGACAGTGCCTCTAATGCACTGTGACATCCGGTCCCAGAGGGGGAAAGGACACTGTATCTAACGCACTGTGACACCCGGTCCCAGAGGGGGAAAGGATAGTGTATCTAACACACTGTGACACCCGGGCCCAGAGGGTGAAAGGACAGTGTATCTAACGCACTGTGACACCCGGTCCCAGAGGGGGAAAGGTCAGTGTATCTAACACACTGTGACACCCGGTCCCAGAGGGGGAAAGGACAGTGTATCTAACGCACTGTGACACCCTGTCCCAGAGAGGGAAAGGACAGTGTATCCAATGCACTGTGACACCCGGTCCCAGAGGGGGAAAGGACAGTGTATCTAACACACTGTGACACCCGGTCCTAGAGGGGGAAAGGATAGGGTATCTAACGCATTGTGACACCCGGTCCCAGAGGGTGAAAGGACAGTGTATCTTACGCACTGTGACACCCGGTCCCAGAGGGGGAAAGGACAGTGTATCTAACGCACTGTGACACCCGGTCCCAGAGGGGGAAAGGACAGTGTATCTAACGCACTGTGACACCCGGTCCCAGAGGGTGAAAGGACAGTGTATCTAACACACTGTGACACCCGGTCCCAGAGGGGGAAAGGACAGTGTATCTAACACACTGTGACACCCGGTCCCAGAGGGGGAGAGGACAGTGTATCTAACGCACTGTGACACCCGGTCCCAGAGGGGGGAAAGGACAGTGTATCTAACGCACTGTGACACCCGGTCCCAGAGGGGGAAAGGACAGTGTATCTAACACACTGTGACACCCGGTCCCAGAGGGGGAGAGGACAGTGTATCTAACACACTGTGACACCCGGTCCCAGAGGGGGATAGGACAGTGTATCTAACACACTGTGACACCCGGTCCCAGAGGGGGAAAGGACAGTGTATCTAACACACTGTGACACCTGGTCCCAGAGGGGGAAAGGTCAGTGTATCTAACACATTGTGACACCCGGTCCCAGAGGGTGAAAGGACAGTGTATCTAACACACTGTGACACCCGGTCCCAGAGGGGGAAAGGACAGTGTATCTAACGCACTGTGACACCCGGTCCCAGAGGGTGAAAGGACAGTGTATCTAACACACTGTGACACCCGGGCCCAGCGGGTGAAAGGACAGTGTATCTAACGCACTGTGATAGCCGGGCCCAGAGGGGGAAAGGACAGTGTATCTAACGCACTGTGACACCTGGTCCTAGAGGGGGAAAGGACAGTGTATCTAACGCACTGTGACACCTTGTCCCAGAGGGGGAAAGGACAGTGTATCTAACGCACTGTGACACCCGGTCCCAGAGGGGGAAAGGACAGTGTATCTAACGCTCTGGGACACCCTGTCCCAGAGGGTGAAAGGACAGTGTATCTAACGCACTGTGACACCCGGTCCCAGAGGGGGAAAGGACAGTGTATCTAACACACTGTGACTCCCGGTCCCAGAGGGTGAAAGGACAGTGTATCTAACACACTGTGACACCCGGTCCCAGAGGGGGAAAGGACAGTGTATCTAACGCACTGTGACACCCGGTCCCAGAGGGGGAAAGGACAGTGTATCTAACGCTCTGGGACACCCTGTCCCAGAGGGTGAAAGGACAGTGTATCTAACGCACTGTGACACCCGGTCCCAGAGGGGGAAAGGACAGTGTATCTAACACACTGTGACACCCGGTCCCAGAGGGTGAAAGGACAGTGTATCTAACGCACTGTGACTCCCGGTCCCAGAGGGGGAAAGGACAGTGTATCTAACACATTGTGACACCCAGTCCCAGAGGGGGAAAGGACAGTGAATCTAATACACTGTGACACCTGGGCCCAGAGGGGGAAAGGACAGTGTATCTAACGCAGTGTGACACCCGGTCCCAGAGGGTGAAAGGACAGTGTATCTAACGCACTGTGACACCCACTCCCAGAGGGGGAAAGGACAGTGTATCTAACGCACTGTGACACCCGGTCCCAGAGGGGGAAAGGACAGTGTATCTAACGCACTGTGACACCCGGTCCCAGAGGGGGAAAGGACAGTGTATCTAACGCACTGTGACACCCGATCCCAGAGGGTGAAAGGACAGTGTATCTAACGCACTGTGACACCCGGTCCCAGAGGGTGAAAGGACAGTGTATCTAACACACTGTGACACCCAGTCCCAGAGGGGGAAAGGACAGTGTATCTAACACACTGTGACACCCGGTCCCAGAGGGTGAAAGGACAGTGTATCTAACGCACTGTGACACCCGGTCCCAGAGGGGGAAAGGACAGTGTATCTAACACACTGTGACACCCGGTCCCAGAGGGTGAAAGGACAGTGTATCTAACACACTGTGACACCCACTCCCAGAGGGGGAAAGGACAGTGTATCTAACACACTGTGACACCCGGTCCCAGAGGGTGAAAGGACAGTGTATCTAATGCACTGTGACACCCGGTCCCAGAGGAGGAAAGGACAGTGTATCTGACACACTGTGACACCCGGTCCCAGAGGGGGAAATGACAGTGTATCTAACACACTGTGACACCCGGTCCCAGAGAGTGAAAGGACAGTGTATCTAACGCACTGTGACACCCACTCCCAGAGGGGGAAAGGACAGTGTATCTAACGCACTGTGACACCCGGTCCCAGAGGGGGAAAGGACAGTGTATCTAACACACTGTGACACCCGGTCCCAGAGGGGGAAAGGACAGTGTATCTAACGCACTGTGACACCCGATCCCAGAGGGTGAAAGGACAGTGTATCTAACGCACTGTGACACCCGGTCCCAGAGGGTGAAAGGACAGTGTATCTAACACACTGTGACACCCAGTCCCAGAGGGGGAAAGGACAGTGTATCTAATGCACTGTGACACCCGGTCCCAGAGGGGGAAAGGACAGTGTATCTGACGCACTGTGACACCTGGTCCCAGAGGGGGAAAGGACAGTGCCTCTAATGCACTGTGACATCCGGTCCCAGAGGGGGAAAGGACACTGTATCTAACGCACTGTGACACCCGGTCCCAGAGGGGGAAAGGATAGTGTATCTAACACACTGTGACACCCGGTCCCAGAGGGTGAAAGGACAGTGTATCTAACGCACTGTGACACCCGGTCCCAGAGGGGGAAAGGACAGTGTATCTAACACTCTGTGACACCCGGTCCCAGAGGGGGAAAGGACAGTGTATCTAACACACTGTGACACCCGGTCCTAGAGGGGGAAAGGATAGGGTATCTAACGCACTGTGACACCCGGTCCCAGAGGGTGAAAGGACAGTGTATCTAACGCTCTGTGACACCCGGTCCCAGAGGGGGAAAGGACAGTGTATCTAACACGCTGTGACAGCCGGTCCCAGAGGGTGAAAGGACAGTGTATCTAACGCACTGTGACACCCGGTCCCAGAGGGTGAAAGGACAGTGTATCTAACACACTGTGACACCCGGTCCCAGAGGGGGATAGGACAGTGTATCTAACGCCCTGTGACACCCGGTCCCAGAGGGGGAAAGGACAGTGTATCTAACGCACTGTGACAGCCGGTCCCAGAGGGTGAAAGGACAGTGTATCTAACGCACTGTGACACCCGGGCCCAGAGGGGGAAAGGACAGTGTATCTAACACACTGTGACACCCGGTCCCAGAGGGGAAAGGACAGTGTCTCTAACACACTGTGACACCCAGTCCCAGAGGGGGAAGGACAGTGTATCTAACGCACTGTGACACCCGGTCCCAGAGGGGGAAGGACAGTGTATCTAACACACTGTGACAGCCGGTCCCAGAGGGGGAAAGGACAGTGTATTTAACGCACTGTGACACCCGGTCCCAGAGGTGGAAAGGACAGTGTATCTAATACACTGTGACACCCGGTCCCAGAGGGGGAAAGGACAGTGTATCTAACACACTGTGACACCCGGTCCCAGAGGGGGAAAGGTCAGTGTATCTAACACATTGTGACACCCGGTCCCAGAGGGTGAAAGGACAGTGTATCTAACACACTGTGACACCCGGTCCCAGAGGGGGAAAGGACAGTGTATCTAACGCTCTGGGACACCCTGTCCCAGAGGGTGAAAGGACAGTGTATCTAACGCACTGTGACACCCGGTCCCAGAGGGGGAAAGGACAGTGTATCTAACACACTGTGACACCCGGTCCCAGAGGGTGAAAGGACAGTGTATCTAACACACTGTGACACCCGGTCCCAGAGGGGGAAAGGACAGTGTATCTAACGCACTGTGACACCCGGTCCCAGAGGGGGAAAGGACAGTGTATCTAACGCTCTGGGACACCCTGTCCCAGAGGGTGAAAGGACAGTGTATCTAACGCACTGTGACACCCGGTCCCAGAGGGGGAAAGGACAGTGTATCTAACACACTGTGACACCCGGTCCCAGAGGGTGAAAGGACAGTGTATCTAACACACTGTGACACCCGGTCCCAGAGGGGGAAAGGACAGTGTATCTAACGCACTGTGACACCCGGTCCCAGAGGGGGAAAGGACAGTGTATCTAACGCTCTGGGACACCCTGTCCCAGAGGGTGAAAGGACAGTGTATCTAACGCACTGTGACACCCGGTCCCAGAGGGGGAAAGGACAGTGTATCTAACACACTGTGACACCCGGTCCCAGAGGGTGAAAGGACAGTGTATCTAACGCACTGTGACTCCCGGTCCCAGAGGGGGAAAGGACAGTGTATCTAACACATTGTGACACCCAGTCCCAGAGGGGGAAAGGACAGTGAATCTAATACACTGTGACACCCGGGCCCAGAGGGGGAAAGGACAGTGTATCTAACGCAGTGTGACACCCGGTCCCAGAGGGTGAAAGGACAGTGTATCTAACGCACTGTGACACCCACTCCCAGAGGGGGAAAGGACAGTGTATCTAACGCACTGTGACACCCGGTCCCAGAGGGGGAAAGGACAGTGTATCTAACACACTGTGACACCCGGTCCCAGAGGGGGAAAGGACAGTGTATCTAACACACTGTGACACCTGGTCCCAGAGGGGGAAAGGTCAGTGTATCTAACACATTGTGACACCCGGTCCCAGAGGGTGAAAGGACAGTGTATCTAACACACTGTGACACCCGGTCCCAGAGGGGGAAAGGACAGTGTATCTAACGCTCTGGGACACCCTGTCCCAGAGGGTGAAAGGACAGTGTATCAAACGCACTGTGACACCCGGTCCCAGAGGGGGAAAGGACAGTGTATCTAACACACTGTGACACCCGGTCCCAGAGGGTGAAAGGACAGTGTATCTAACACACTGTGACACCCGGTCCCAGAGGGGGAAAGGACAGTGTATCTAACGCTCTGGGACACCCTGTCCCAGAGGGTGAAAGGACAGTGTATCTAACGCACTGTGACACCCGGTCCCAGAGGGGGAAAGGACAGTGTATCTAACACACTGTGACAGCCGGTCCCAGAGGGTGAAAGGACAGTGTATCTAACGCACTGTGACTCCCGGTCCCAGAGGGGGAAAGGACAGTGTATCTAACACATTGTGACACCCAGTCCCAGAGGGGGAAAGGACAGTGAATCTAATACACTGTGACACCCGGGCCCAGAGGGGGAAAGGACAGTGTATCTAATGCACTGTGACACCCGGTCCCAGAGGAGGAAAGGACAGTGTATCTGACACACTGTGACACCCGGTCCCAGAGGGGGAAACGACAGTGTATCTAACACACTGTGACACCCGGTCCCAGAGAGTGAAAGGACAGTGTATCTAACGCACTGTGACACCCACTCCCAGAGGGGGAAAGGACAGTGTATCTAACGCACTGTGACACCCGGTCCCAGAGGGGGAAAGGACAGTGTATCTAACACACTGTGACACCCGGTCCCAGAGGGGGAAAGGACAGTGTATCTAACGCACTGTGACACCCGATCCCAGAGGGTGAAAGGACAGTGTATCTAACGCACTGTGACACCCGGTCCCAGAGGGTGAAAGGACAGTGTATCTAACACACTGTGACACCCAGTCCCAGAGGGGGAAAGGACAGTGTATCTAATGCACTGTGACACCCGGTCCCAGAGGGGGAAAGGACAGTGTATCTAACACACTGTGACACCCGGTCCCAGAGGGTGAAAGGACAGTGTATCTAACGCACTGTGACACCCGGTCTCAGAGTGGGAAAGGACAGTGTATCTAACACACTGTGACACCCGGTCCCAGAGGGTGAAAGGACAGTGTATCTAACGCTCTGTGACACCCGGTCCCAGAGGGGGAAAGGACAGTGTATCTAACGCACTGTGACAGCCGGTCCCAGAGAGTGAAAGGACAGTGTATCTAACGCACTGTGACACCCACTCCCAGAGGGGGAAAGGACAGTGTATCTAACGCACTGTGACACCCGGTCCCAGAGGGGGAAAGGACAGTGTATCTAACACACTGTGACACCCGGTCCCAGAGGGGGAAAGGACAGTGTATCTAACGCACTGTGACACCCGATCCCAGAGGGTGAAAGGACAGTGTATCTAACGCACTGTGACACCCGGTCCCAGAGGAGGAAAGGACAGTGTATCTGACACACTGTGACACCCGGTCCCAGAGGGGGAAACGACAGTGTATCTAACACACTGTGACACCCGGTCCCAGAGAGTGAAAGGACAGTGTATCTAACGCACTGTGACACCCACTCCCAGAGGGGGAAAGGACAGTGTATCTAACGCACTGTGACACCCGGTCCCAGAGGGGGAAAGGACAGTGTATCTAACACACTGTGACACCCGGTCCCAGAGGGGGAAAGGACAGTGTATCTAACACACTGTGACACCCGGTCCCAGAGGGGGAAGGACAGTGTATCTAACACACAGTGACACCCGGTCCCAGAGGGGGAAAGGACAGTGTATCTAACGCACTGTGACACCCGGTCCCAGAGGGGGAAAGGACAGTGTATCTAACACACTGTGACACCCGGTCCCAGAGGGGGAAAGGACAGTGTATCTAACACACTGTGAGACCCAGTCCCAGAGGGGGAAAGGACATTGTATCTAACACACTGTGACACCCGGTCCCAGAGGGGGAAAGGACAGTGTATCTAACACACTGTGACACCCAGTCCCAGAGGGTGAAAGGACAGTGTATCTAACGCACTGTGACACCCGGTCCCAGAGGGGGAAAGGACAGTGTATCTAACACACTGTGACACCCGGTCCCAGAGAGTGAAAGGACAGTGTATCTAACACACTGTGACACCCAGTCCCAGAGGGTGAAAGGACAGTGTATCTAACGCACTGTGACACCCTTTATTCGTACATGCTTGTCGAAGTGGTTGGTAAGTTTCTAAATGCTGTGTCTTTTGGCAGGGTGCCGCTATGGACCCAGCACATGTGACAGTTGAACGGGCATACAGTCTCTCACTGTGGCTGGCGACTGAATCAGCCTCCCTTCTTGAGTTGTATGTGAGTATCCCGCTCATTTAAGAAGATAATAATATGAACTCCACCCGCCGCTCTCTGCTGTTTTCTTTTCCTTAATCTGATGCGACTTCTTGCCCCGGCATATCCCGCATACAACCATGAGAGAGACTGCCCTTCACATCAAGGCAGCATTTGACCAAGTGCGGCATCTAGGAGCCCTAGTAAAACTGAATTCAATGGGAATATGGCGGGGGGGGGGGGTGGAAAACGCCCCACTGGCTGGAGTCATACCTTGCACAAAGTTAGATGGTTTGTTGTTGGATGTCAATCATCACAGCCCCAGGACATCGCTGCAGGAGTTCCTCAGGGCAGTGTCCTAGGTCCAACCATCTTCAGCTGCTTCATCAATGAGCTTCCCTCCAACATAAGGTCAGAAATGGGGATGTTCGCTGATGACTGCACTGTGTTCAGCGCCATTCACAACTCCTCAGATAATGAAGCAGTCCATGCCCACATGTAACAAGACCTGGACGACGTTCAAGCTTGGGCTGATAAGTGGCAGGTAACATTCGCGCCACAGAAGTGCCAGGCAATGACTATCTCCAACAAGCGAGACTCTAACCACTGCCCCTTGACATTCAACGGCATTACCATCGCCGAATCCCCCACCATCAACATCCTGGGGGGTCACAATTGACCAGAAACTTAACTGGACCAGCCACATAAATACTGTGGCCACAAGAGCAGGTCAGAGGCTGGGTATTCTGCAGCGAGTGTCTCATCTCCTGACTCCCCAAAGCCTTTCCACCATCTACAAGACACAAGTTAGGAGTGTGAGGGAATACTCTCCACTTGCCTGGATGAGTGCAGCTCCAACAACACTCAAGAAGCTCAACACCATCCAGGACAAAGCAGCCCGCTTGATCGGCACTCCATCCACCACCTTAAACATTCACTCCCTCCACCGCCGGCGTACCGTGGCTGCAGTGTGTACCATCTACAAGATGCACTGCAGCAACTCGCCAAGGCTTCTTCGGCAGCACCTCCCAAACCCACGACCTCTTCCACCTAGAAGGACAAGGGCAGCAGGCGCATGGGAACACCACCACCTCCAAGTTCTCCTCCAAGTCACACACCATCCTGACTTAGAAGTATATCGTCGATCCTTCATCGTCGTTGGGTCAAAATCCTGGAACTCCCTCCCTAACAGCACTGTGGGAGTACCTTCACCACACGGACTGCAGCGGTTCAAGAAGGCGGCTCACCACCACCTTCTCAAGGCTGATTAGGGACGGTCAATAAATGCCGGCCTTGCCAGTGACGCCCACATCCCGTGAGTGATTTAAAAAGTTTGTCAATCCAGTGGCTGGTGTGGGACTGAGACCCCCCCCCCTACACACACACACACACACACACAGAGCGGGCTCCATCCTCATTGTGGGCTCTTGCTGTGCCGCAAGATGGCCGCCGCGAACAACTGTCCTCCCGCAACGGCGACTGACTCACTTTTTTGTTCTTTCCCTGCCGCAGACTGACCTCCAGGGCTTCACCGAACCCCCGCCGGTGATCTCTGCCTCCCAGCTGGAGCTGGCCGAGCCTCCCGGGGACGACTGGGCCCAGGCCCGGCGCATGCGCCATCACCGGGCTGACGGACGCCTCCTGATCGCGCACCTGCGCCGGGTGCTGGAGGAGCAGCGGGAGCTGAACCAGACCCGCCACCACTTCCACCGGCAGCTGCAGTTCGCCATCACCGGCCTGGAGGGCCTGGTCGCCAACCTGGGCCTCATCCTGGCCTCGCTGGGGGAGGGGGAGGGCGAGGAGGGGGAGGAGGTGGAGGAGGAGGACCACAGGCCCCCTAGCCCCTCACCGGGGGAGGTCGTGCAGTGGGAGGCCAAGGTCAAGGGTTACCACGTCATCGCCCATTACAGCAGCTTGATTGGACGAACGGTGGGGGACCTGGAAAGGCTGAAAGGCAGCCTGAAGCCTGAGGCCTAGCTATTTGAAATCTACGCCGAGATCGGAGCCTGAGCACCCCCCCCCCCCACCATTATCCCTTCCCCAGGAGTTGTGCATTGGGAGGCCAAGGTTTCCTCGTCATCGACCGTGACAAGAAGTAGATCAGGAGAACGGTGGCGGAGGCGGGGGTGGGGGGGGAGGCGGGGGGAATCTGGCGAGGCGGAAAGACAGGCTGAAGCCTGAGGCCTAGCTGCTACTAATGATAAAAACGTAGGCCGAGAGCGAGGCCTGAGGCCAATAGTGAGTGGGCCGCACTCCTCTCACACTTGCGAATCGGCCCTAGCCTGGCCTCTCCAAATTAAATTTGTGGGAACATGAAGAAAGATTGTCTTTTGCAACCAAAGGGCTGATTTCCAGTCAGACACACGTTTTGTTTTGTGGTCTTGGAGAGGGTGCGGAGGAGATTGACCAGAATGGTACCAGGGATGAGGGACTTCAGTGATGTGGAGAGACTGGAGAAGCTGGGGTTGTTCTCCTTAGAGCAGAGAAGGTTAAGGGGAGATTGACCAGAATGGTTCCAGGGATGAGGGACTTCAGTGATGTGGAGAGACTGGAGAAGCTGGGGTTGTTCTCCTTAGAGCAGAGAAGGTTAAGGGGAGATTGACCAGAATGGTACCGGGGATGAGGGACTTCAGTGATGTGGAGAGACTGGAGAAGCTGGGGTTGTTCTCCTTAGAGCAGAGAAGGTTGAGGGGCGATTTGATGGAGGTGTTCAAAATTACAAGGGGTTTTGATAGAGTAAATAAGGAGAAACTGTTTCCAGTGGCAGGAGGGTCGGTAACCAGAGGACACAGATTTAAGGTGATTGGCCAAAGAACCAGAGGGGGAGATGAGGAGAATGTATTTATACAGCGAGTTGTTGTGATCTGGAATGCGCTGCCTGAAAGGGCGGTGGAAGCAGATTCAATAGTAACTTTCAAAAGGGAATTGGATAAATACTCGAAGGGCTATGGTGAAAGAGCAGGGGGAAGTGGGACTAATTGGAGAGCTCTTTCAAAGAGCCGGCACAGGCACGATGGGCCGAATGGCCTTCTGTGCTGTATCATTCTATGATTCTGTGAAATATAAGGGCTGGATCTCTGAATGGGGATTAAAATGGACCAGAATTACGTGACTATCGACCGGTGTTTCCCTGAAAGGGCCGCTTCCTGAGACAAGGGAAATCAGCCCTTAGAATCTAAAAGACAATCACACCACTGTCAAAGAGGCATTGTTTCAGTAGATGTGTCTGATAGGCCTCCCACCCCCGCTATGTGGGACTGAGCACCCCCCCCCCCACACCCACACACATACACACAGAGCAGGAAAGGCCCAGGCTCCGTCCCCGGGCCTAGTGCTGAGCTAGTTGCTCTCACACCCGGTGTGGGACTGAGCCCCACACACACACACACACAAACAGAGCAGGAAAGGCCCAGGCTCCAGTATCCCCCTCGCACCGCCGCCCCCCCCACCCCACCCCGGCCTGTGTGGACATGGTGGGTGAGGATCAGGATCGGGCTTGGCTACGATGCAACCTGCGGTCGAATTTCCACGTCTGCTGTCAACCAGCACGAGCACGGGGACCCGCCCGCTCCCCGGGCAGAAAATAAATAATTACCAAACGTTTTAATGTGGTAACATTGCCCCTTTAAGGAAACTATTTATGTGCTGTAACCCTGTAGCCCTTTTAATCTATGCTGTTTTGACTTAAAGATTAAGTTATGGGTGTTAATATTTATTTAAATATCATTAAAACGATTATTTTATTAACCTTGCTTCTGACATTTATCCGACACCTGTTGGAGCATCCTGGAATCAAGAGCTAGGCCTGAGGCCTTGGCGGCCATTTTGAGTGAATTTTGCCACCGAGAGTTTTTTCTGGGCCGTCGCCAAGGGGTGGTTAATACCCAGAATCTCCGGGAGCCGCCAACCCTTTCACCTTTGAGCTCCCAATGACCCTGCCCGTCACGTGGTCAAACGGGGGGGCGGGTGGGGGGGGGCGCGGAGGTGCTGCTATAAGATCGACAGCCTTGACCTGCCCCTTGACCTCGGGACGCCACCATTTTGTTTGTCACGGTCTATCTCTCAGTCTCTGTTCGTTCCCTCCACCACCGTCCCTCTGAGAGACCTCTCCCTCCGAACCCCAACCCCAAAAATTTTTGATTGGGCTTCGAAGGTACCGTTGGAACAGGAAGAGGCCGTTCGGCCCCGTGAGCCTGTTCTGACATTCATTCAGATCATGACTGATCTGTATATAGAAAAAAAATATAGGAGCAGGAGTAGGCCATTCGGCCCTTTGAGCCTGCTCCACCATTCAATATGATCATGGCTGATCCTCTATCTCAATACCATATTCCCGCTCTCTCCCCATACACCTTGGCCCCTTTTGTGTCTAGAAATCTATCTATCTCCTTCTTAAATATATTCAGTGACTTGGCCTCCACAGCCTTCTTTGGTAGAGAATTCCACAGATTCACCACCCTCCGAGTGAAGAAATTTCTCCTCATCTCAGTCCTAAATGACCTACCCCCTATCCTGAGGCTGTGACCCCCAGTTCTAGACCCCCCAGCCAGGGGAAACATCCTCCCTGCATCCATTCTGTCCAGACCTGTCAGAATTTTATACGTTTCAATGAGATCCCCTCTCATTATTCTAAATTCTAGTGAATTCAGGCCTAGTTGACCCAATCTCTCCTCATACGACAGTCCTGCCATCCCAGGAATCAGTCTGGTGAACCTTCACTGCACTCCCTCTATGGCAAGTATATCCTTTCTTAGGCAAGGAGACCATGGGGGAGAAATTCAGTATCGGCCCGTTTGGGGCGCGATTATCGGCCGGGCGTAAAGTTTTGCACCTGGCGCTAATTATCGCCTCTGACTGCAAACTTGGCTTCTATCGCACCAGGAGGTGGTTGGAGTGCTAAATCAGGTGCTACACACCTGTCTTAAGGCGCTAACGCCGAGGAGCGAGGCGCTACCTCAGAGCGCTGGCGAAGCTCATGTGATGTCAGTCAGCAATGGAACACAGACACACTGGCGCCGGCCAGTTCTTCAAGGGGAGGGTCAATCTTGCTCTCCATCCACACCCTGCTCATTGCAGCCTTGAATCGCGGCCTGGAGAGACCTGTACATCAAATCTGCTGGAAAGAACAATGAAGAGACCCAGGGAAAGAGCTCAGAGTGCAGCCCCCACAGTCTCCTCTAAATCGATACAAGGAAGGGCAAATCAAAATGAACCTGCAAAGTGCTGCTCAGTACCCAAAACTCCTTCACACAGCATTGAATCTCTCCAGAAGTCTCTCTCTCTCTCTCTCTCTTAGAATGTGTGGTGCAAAAATGTTGCCAACAAAAATAGGCAGGAAGTGGTCGCCGTTAAATAGCGCTCCCCCAGTCCCTTCCTGATGGCAAAACGCTCCCCTCAACCTGTCGTTACTAGCGGCAGGTGGTAAGGCAGGGGGCGCCACTCAATATCCGGTCCGGGGTGCTACTGGGGCGTAGCACGCTCGACTGTCGTCATGATCTGCCGGCGCAGGAGATCGTGATGGTAGTGTTTAGCGCTGCTGCAAAATGTCTGGTTAATTTCACGAGCGGCGCAAACATCGCCGCGCCCAGGCGCTAGTTGCTTTGCACCCCATTTGCGCCCTCTTAGGGTGCTAATGGGAGGCGGAAAGCAACCGAATTTTTCCCCCTAAAACTGCACACAGTACTCCAGGTGTGGTCTCACCAAGGCCCTGTACAACTGTAGTAAGACATCCTTGCTCCTGTACTCGAATGCTGTTGCAATGAAGGCCAACATTCCATTTGCCTTCCTAACTGCTTGCTGCACCTGCATGTTTGCTTTCAGTGACTGGTGTACAAGAACACTCGGGTCCCTTTGTACATCAGCATTTCCCAATCTATCACCATTTAAATAATACTCTGCCTTTCTTTTTTCCTACATGCGGTATGGATGCGCCTGAGGTGGATTTCCAGGGAAACACAAACATTAGCTCATGAGGCGTGGCATTAGTGGCGGTACACAATAGTGACCGTATTGAGTGGAGCACATCTGGGAGGACTTCCTGCCAGCGGGAGATAGGGAGGCCCTTGGTCCTTAGAGTTAGGGTGACTGCTTTCCATACTGTCCCGTTCTCTCGCTCCACCTGACCGTTACCCCGGGGGTTGTAGCTGGTGGTACGGCTCGTGGCAATCCCCTTGGACAGCATGTACTGGCGTAGCTCTTCACTCATGAAGGCCGCCCCCCTATCCGTGTGGATATAGCTTGGCATGCCGAACAGGCAGAATAGGCTGTTGAGGCATTTAATGACCGTGGCGCTGGTCATGTCTGGGCAGGGGAAGGCGAATGGGAAACGGGAATATTCGTCCACAATGTTCAGGAAGTAAACATTGCGGTCGACGGACGGGAGGGGGCCCTTGAAATCTAAGCTAAGCCGCTCAAAGGGCCGTGTAGCTTTGATTAGGTGGGCTCTATCTGGGCGGTAGAACCGAGGCTTGCACTCAGCGCAAGTGCGACAGTTCCTGGTCAGGGACCGAACTTCCTCAATCGAGTAGGGTAAGTTGCGGGACTTTATGAAGTGGAACAGTCGTGTGACCCCTGGGTGGCAGAGGTCGTTGTGGAGGGTCTGTAGCCGATCCCCGGTGGCGTTGGCACACATCCCTCGTGAGAGGGCGTCGGGGGATTCGTTAAGGGCCCCCGGCCGGTATATGATGTCGTACTCGAAGGTGGAGAGCTCGATCCGCCACCTACGAATCTTATCATTTTTAATCTTCCCCCTCTGATTATTATTGAACATAAATGCTACCGACCGCTGGTCGGTAAGTAGGGTGAAGCGTTTGCCGGCTAGGAAGTGCCGCCAGTGGCGCACTGCCTCCACGATGGCTTGGGCCTCCTTTTCCACGGAGGAGTGTCTGATCTCGGGCCCCTGGAGGGTCCTCGAGAAGAAAGCTACGGGCCGCCCTGCCTGGTTGAGGGTGGCCGCCAAGGCAAAGTCAGACGCATCACTTTCCACTTGAAAGGGGTGTTCTCGTCCACTGCCTGTAGCGTGGCCCGCTCAATATCCTGCTTAATGCTTTTGAAGGCAGCATGGGCCTCAGCAGAGAGCGGGAAAGAGGATGCTTTCAAGAGGGGACGGGCTTTATCGGAGTAGTTAGGGACCCATTGGGCATTATACGAGAATAACCCCAGGCACCTTTTCAGGGCTTTGGGAGTGTTGGGCAGGGGCTGCTCCCGTAGGGGGCGCAATCGGTCGGGGTCTGGTCCGATTTCCCCATTCTCCACCACGCTGCCTAGTATGCAGAGGCGCGTGGTGTTGAAAACGCACTTGTCCTCGTTGTAGGTAAGGTTGAGTTTTTGTGCGGTTTTCAGAAACCTCGCGAGGTTTGAGTCATGGTCCTGTTGATTGTGGCCGCAGATGGTGACGTTGTCGAGATAGGGGAAGGTTGCCTGCAAGTGGTGGTCATCGACCGTGCGGTCCATCTCCCTCTGAAAGACCGAGACCCCATTCGTCACCCCAAAGGGGACTCTGAGGAATTGGTAGAGGCGTTCGTTTGCCTCGAAGGCGGTGTACGACGGTCCTCTGGTCTGATAGGGAGCTGGTGGTACGCTGACTTGAGGTCGATGGTGGAGAACACCCGGTATTGGGCGATTTGGTTCACCATCTCGGATATGCGGGGTAGCGGGTAGGCGTCTAGTTGGGTATAGATGTTGACTGTTTGACTATAGTCAATCACCATCCGCTTCTTCTCGCTACCCCTCACCACCACCACTTGGGTGCGCCACAGGCTGTTGCTGCATTCAATAATGTGCTCCTTCAGGAGCCTGTCTACCTCGGTCGTGATAAACCGCCTGTCCTCCCAGCTGTACCTCCTGTTATTGGTCGCTATTGGCCGGCAGTTAGGGGTAAGGTTCGCGAATAGCGAAGGCTGCTTTACCTTAAGGGTAGCCAGACCGCACACTGTGAGGGGCGGCTGGGTCCCACCGAAATTGAGCGTGATGCTTTGGTGGTGGCACTGAAAATCCAGGCCCAAGATCACGCTCACACATAAATCCTTCATAATTAACAGTTTAAAATTATTATATACAGTGTCTTTAACGGGCAATCGTACCGCGCAGTAACCCGCAATAGTTGATATCTGGGTTTTGTCGGCCACAGAGATCCTGCCCTGAGTAGGGACTATAGTTAGAGAGAGTCGTTGTACCAGATCAGGGTGAATGAAGCTCTCCGTGCTCCCGCTGTCAATTAAACATTTAACCTTGCACCCGTTTACCTCGATGTCCACCATCGATTTGGATAGTGGGTGCGGTCTGGACTGGTCCACTGTGATCGACGCCACTGTAGGGCCCTGATCGGGACAAGATGGTGGGCCACAGGAGGCCGGGTAAGATGGCGTCCACGCTGTCTGCTCGCGAGATGGCGGACCCCACGAGGTCGGACAAGATGGCGTCCAAGATGGCCGCTCCCACGGCGCGCACGCGGCGGTGGCGGTTTTACCTGCGGGGTTCCCTCTGCACACCTTCCCAAAGTACCCCTTCTTACCGCACTTAAAGCAGGTGGTGCATTTCGCCGGGCACAGGTTCCTGGTGTGCTTCGGCTGCCCGCAGAAGTAGCATTTGGGGCCCCGATGCATCGCAGCGGTCGTAGGGCTTCTGGGGGGAGAGCAGGGCCCCGACGGTGTTGGGCTACCGGGCGGGGAAGCAGAGGCGGCGTGGGCCACGCGGCCTGCCGAGTAGGAGTCAGAGTTCTTCTGAGCCACATCCAACGATCGCGCTGTGTCCAAAGCCTGTGTAAGATCTAGGCCCGTTTTCTCTAGCAGTCTCTGCCGGATGTAATTAGAGCTAAGGCCTGTGATAAAGGCATCCCGAATCAGCTCGTCTGTGTATACCGTGGCTTTCACGTCTTTGCATTTGCAGTCTTTGCCAAGCACTTTTAGGGTGACTAGAAAGTCCTCTAGCGACTCTCCGGGTCGCTGTGTGCAGGTAGCAAGCAGGTGCCTGGCGTACACCTCGTTGGTAGGCCGCTGATAGTGGGCCTTTAGAATGTTGCAGGCATCCAGGTAGGTGGCGGCGTCTTGTATGAGTGGAAAAACCCGGTGCCTTACCCGAATCTGTAGGATCCCGAGTTTCACATCTCCGGTGGCTTTAGAGGCTGTGACGGCTTCGGAGTTGGCCATAAAGAATTCCAAGCACTGGAACCAGTGTCCAAACCGTGCCGATGCATCCGAAGCATGCGGGTCCAAATCCAAGCGTTCTGATTTCAAAAGTTGATCCATCGTTAAAATTTTGCTAATAAAATTGATGCGCCTCAATAACTTCAAGACTCGAAGTTAGCAGAATAAAACAAGGCTTTTATTAGCAAAGAAAAGATGCCGGTGTCTGCACCTAGCTTCACCTAGCGTGCTGCTGTTCTACTGCAAGACAAGCCTGGACTTGTCTTAAGTAGGGCCAGGTATGGGTGGAGCCGAAACACAAAGGGGGCGGTGCCCTATACACAATACAAGGTACAAACACCGGAGCAGGCAATACAATATATACAGTTAACTACAGAGTCTGATGAATGGCATATTTCATCACAAGTGGGAGAGGCTGATTTAAACAGAGCCGAGAGTGGGAGAGGTGGATTTAAACAGAACGCAGAGCGGGAGAGGCTGATTTAAACAGAGCCCAGAGCCGGAGAGGCTGATTTAAACCAAGACCAGAGCGGGAGAGGCTGATTTAAACAGAGCCGAGACTGGGAGAGGCTGATTTAAACCGAGCCGAGAGCGGGAGAAGCTGATTTAAACAGAGCCGAGAGCGGGAGAGGCTGATTTAAACCGAGCCGAGAGCGGGAGAGGCTGATTTAAACATTGCCGAGAGCGGGAGAGGATGATTTAAACAGCCGAGAGCGGGAGAGGCTGATTTAAACAGAGCCGAGACTGGGAGAGGCTGATTTAAACCGAGCCGAGAGCGGGAGAAGCTGATTTAAACAGAGCCGAGAGCGGGAGAGGCTGATTTAAACAGAGCCGAGAGCGGGAGAGGCTGATTTAATCAGAGCCGAGAGCGGGAGAGGCTGATTTAAACAGAGCCGAGAGCGGGAGAGGCTGATTTAAACAGAGCCGAGAGCGGGAGAGGCTGATTTAAACAGAGCCGAGAGCGGGAGAGGCTGATTTAAACAGAGCCGAGAGCGGGAGAGGCTGATTTAAACAGAGCCGAGACTGGGAGAGGCTGATTTAAACAGAGCCGAGAGCGGGAGAGGCTGATTTAAACAGAGCTGAGAGCGGGAGAGGCTGATTTAAACAGAGCCGAGAGCGGGAGAGGCTGATTTAAACCGAGCCCAGGGCGGGAGAGGCTGATTTAAACATTGCCGAGAGCGGGAGAGGCTGATTTAAACAGAGCCCAGGGCGGGAGAGGGTGATTTAAACAGAGCCGAGAGCGGGAGAGGCTGATTAAAACAGAGCCGAGAGCGGGAGAGGCTGATTTAAACAGAGCCCAGGGCGGGAGAGGGTGATTTAAATAGAGCCGAGCGCGGGAGAGGTTGATTTAAACAGAGCCGAGAGTGGGAGAGGCTGATTTAAACAGAGCCGAGAGCGGGAGAGGCTGATTTAAACAGAGCCGAGAGCGGGAGAGGCTGATTTAAACAGAGCCCAGGGCGGGAGAGGGTGATTTAAACAGAGCCCAGAGCGGGAGAGGATGATTTAAACAGAGCCGAGAGCGGGAGAGGTTGATTTAAACAGAGCCGAGAGCGGGAGAGGCTGATTTAAACAGAGCCGAGAGCGGGAGAGGTTGATTTAAACAGAGCCGAGAGCGGGAGAGGCTGATTTAAACCGAGCCCAGGGCGGGAGAGGGTGATTTAAACAGAGCCCAGAGCGGGAGAGGATGATTTAAACAGAGCCGAGAGCGGGAGAGGTTGATTTAAACAGAGCCGAGAGCGGGAGAGGCTGATTTAAACATTGCCGAGAGCGGGAGAGGATGATTTAAACAGAGCCGAGAGTGGGAGAGGCTGATTTAAACAGAGCCCAGAGCGGGAGAGGCTGATTTAAACAGAGCCGAGAGTGGGAGAGGCTGATTTAAACAGAGCCCAGAGCGGGAGAGGCTGATTTAAACAGAGCCGAGAGCGGGAGAGGCTGATTTAAACATTGCCGAGAGCGGGAGAGGATGATTTAAACAGAGCCGAGAGTGGGAGAGGCTGATTTAAACCGAGCCCAGGGCGGGAGAGGCTGATTTAAACCGAGCCCAGAGCGGGAGAGGCTGATTTAAACATTGCTGAGAGCGGGAGAGGCTGATTTAAACCGAGCCCAGGGCGGGAGAGGCTGATTTAAACAGAGCCCAGAGCGGGAGAGGCTGATTTAAACAGAGCCGAGAGCGGGAGAGGCTGATTTAAACAGAGCCCAGAGCGGGAGAGGATGATTTAAACAGAGCCGAGAGCGGGAGAGGCTGATTTAAACAGAGCCCAGAGCGGGAGAGGCTGATTTAAACAGAGCCCAGAGCGGGAGAGGCTGATTTAAACAGAGCCGAGAGTGGGAGAGGCTGATTTAAACCGAGCCCAGGGCGGGAGAGGCTGATTTAAACAGCCGAGAGCGGGAGAGGCTGATTTAAACAGAGCCGAGAGCGGGAGAGGCTGATTTAAACAGAGCCCAGAGCGGGAGAGGCTGATTTAAACAGAGCCGAGAGCGGGAGAGGCTGATTTAAACAGAGCCGAGAGCGGGAGAGGCTGATTTAAACCGAGCCCAGGGCGGGAGAGGCTGATTTAAACATTGCCGAGAGCGGGAGAGGCTGATTTAAATAGAGCCGAGAGCGGAAGAGGCTGATTTAAACAGACGAGAGCGGGAGAGGCTGATTTAAACAGTGCCGAGAGCGGGAGAGGCTGATTTAAACAGAGCCGAGAGCGGGAGAGGCTGATTTAAACAGAGCCGAGCGCGGGAGATGCTGATTTAAACAGAGCCCAGAGCGGGAGAGGCTGATTTAAACAGAGCCGAGAGCGGGAGAGGCTGATTTAAACAGAGCCGAGCGCGGGAGAGGCTGATTTAAACAGAGCCCAGATCGGGAGAGGCTGATTTAAACAGAGCCGAGAGCGGGAGAGGCTGATTTAAACCGTGCGATGCTCCCTCTGTACAGACCATCCGACAGTGCAGCGCTCCCTCAATACTGCCCCTCCAACAGTGGAGCACTCCCTCGGTACTGCCCCTCCGACAGTGCAGCGCTCCCTCAGTACTGCCCCTCTGAGAGTGCAGCGTTCCCTTAGTACTGCCCCTCCGACAGTGGAGTGCTTCTTCAGTACTGCCCCTCTGAAAGTGCAGCCCTCCCTCAGCACTGTCGCTCGGACAGTGCAGCGCTCCCTCGGTACTGGCCCTCCGACAGTGCAGCGCTCCCTCGGTACTGGCCCTCCGACAGTGCAGCGCTCCCTCGGTACGGTCTCTCGGAAAGTGCAGTGCTCCCTCAGTACTGCCCGTCTGACAGTGCAGCGCTCCCTCAGTACTGCCCATCTGACAGTGCAGCGTTCCCTCAGTACTGCCCCCCCGACAGTGCAGCGCTCCCTCAGTACTGCCCCTCTGACAGTGCAGCACTCGATCAATACTCCCCATCTAACAGTGCGGCGCTCCCTCAGTACTGCCCCTCCGACAGTGCAGCGCTCCCTCAGTACTACCCCTCTGAAAGTGCAGTGCTCCCTCCGTACTGCCCCTCCAACAGTGCAGTGCGACCTCAGTGCTGCCCCTCTGACAGTGCGGCGCTCCCGCAGTATTGCCACTCGACAGGGCAGCACTCCCTCAGTACTGCCCCTCCGACAGTGCAGCTCTCCCTCATTACTGCCCCTTCGACAATGCAGCTCCTCCTCAATACTGCCCCTCCGAGAGTGCAGTAATCCCGCGGTACTGCCCCTCCGACAGTGCAGCTCTCCCTCAGTACTGCCCCTCCGAAATTGCGGCACTACCCCAGTACTGCCTCCTCCAACAGTGCAGCGCTCCCTCATTGCTGCCCCTCCAACAGTGCGGCGCTCCCTCTGTCCTGCCCCACTGACAGCGCAGCGTTCCCTCTGTACAAACCCTCCGAAAGTGGAGCAATTCCTCAGTACTGCCCCTCCAACAGTGCAGCGCTCCCTCCGTACTGCCCCCTCTGACAGTGCGGCCCTCCCTCAGTACTGCCCCTCCGACAGTGCAGCGCTGCCTCAGTACTACCCCATCTGACAGTGCTGCCCTCCCTCAGTACTGCCCCTCCGACAGTGCAGCGATCCCTCAGTACTGCCCCTCCGAAAGTGCAGCGCTCCCTCAGTACTGCCGCTCCTACAGCACAGCACTCCCTCAGTACTGGCCCTCCGACAGTGCGGCGCTCCCTCAGTACTGCCCATCCGACAGCACAGCACTCCCTCAGTACTGCCATTCCGACAGTGCGGCGCTCCCTCAGTACTGCCGTTCCGACAGTGCGGCGCTCCCTCAGTACTGCCCCTCTGACAGTGCGGCGCCCTCTCAGTGCTGCCCCTCCGACAGTGCGGCGCTCTCTCAGTGCTGCCCCTCTGACAGTGCGGCGCTCCCTCAGTACTGCCCCTCCGACAGTGCAGTGCTCCCTCAGTACTGCCCCTCCGACAGTGCGGCCCTCCCTCAGTTCAGCCCCTCCGACATTGCAGCGCTCCCTCAGTACTGCCCCTCCAACAGTGCAGCACTCCCTCGGTACTGCCCCTCCAACATTGCTGGACTCCCTCTGTACTGAGCCTCTGACAGTGTGGCGCTCCCTCAGTACTGCCCCTCCGACAGTGCGGCGCTCCCTCAGTACTGTCCATCCGACAGTGCGGCACTCCAGCAGTACTGCCCCTCCGACAGTGCAACGCTCCTTCAGTACTGCCCCTCCGACAGTGCAGCGCTCCTTCAGTACTGCCACTCTGACAGTGCAGCGCTCCCTCAGTACTGTCCTTCGGACAGTGCAGCGCTCCCTCAGTACTGTCACTCGGACAGTGCCGCGCTCCCTCAGCACTGCCCCTCTGACAGTGCAGCGCTCCCTCAGTACTGCCCCTCTGACAGTGCAGCGTTCCCTCAGTACTGCCCCTCTGACAGTGCAGTGCTCACTCAGTACTGCCCCTCCAACAGTGCAGTGCTCCCTCAGTACTGCCCCTCTGACATTGCAGCACTCCATCAGTACTGCCCATCTAACAGTGCGGCGCTCCCTCAGTACTGCCCCTCCGACAGTGCAGCGCTCCCTCAGTACTGCCCCTCCGACAGTGCAGCTCTCCTTCATTACTGCCCCTTCGACAATGCAGCTCCTCCTCAATACTGCCCCTCCGAGAGTGCAGTAATCCCGCAGTACTGCCCCTCCGACAGTGCAGCTCTCCCTCAGTACTGCCCCTCCGAAATTGCGGCACTACCCCAGTACTGCCCCCTCCAACAGTGCAGCGCTCCCTCATTGCTGCCCCTCCGACAGTGCGGTGCTCCCTCTGTACTGCCCCACTGACAGCGCAGCGTTCCCTCTGTACAGACCTTCCGAGTTCGAGCAATTCCTCAGTACTGCCCCTCCGACAGTGCAGCGCTCCCTCCGTACTGCCCCCTCTGACAGTGCGGCCCTCCCTCAGTACTGCCCCTCCGACAGTGCAGTGCTGCCTCAGTACTACCCCCTCTGACAGTGCTGCCCTCCCTCAGTACTGCCCCTCCGACAGTACAGCGCTTCCTCAGTACTGCCCCTCCGACAGTGCAGCGATCCCTCAGTACTGCCCCTCCGAAAGTGCAGCGCTCCCTCAGTACTGTCGCTCTGACAGCACAGCACTCCCTCAGTACTGGCCCTCCGAGAGCGCAGTGCTCCCTCGGTACTGACCCTCCAACAGTGCGGCGCTCCCTCAGTACTGCCCGTCCGACAGTGCGGCGCTCCCTCAGTACTGCTGTTCCGACTATGCGGCGCTCCCTCAGTACTGCCATTCCGACAGTGCGGCGCTCCCTCAGTACTGCCCCTCCGACAGTGCGGTGCCCTCTCAGAGCTGCCCCTCCGACAGTGCGGCGCTCCCTCAGTGCTGCCCCTCCGACAGTGCGGCGCTCCCTCAGTACTGCCCCTCCGACAGTGCAGTGCTCCCTCAGTACTGCCCCTCCGACAGTGCGGCCCTCCCTCAGTACAGCCCCTCCGACAGTGCAGCGCTCCCTCAGTACTGCCCCTCCGACAGTGCAGCACTCCCTCGGTACTGCCCCTCCGACAGTGCTGGGCTCCCTCTGTACTGAGCCTCTGACAGTGTGGCGCTCCCTCAGTACTGCCCCTCCGACAGTGCGGCGCTCCCTCAGGACTGTCCCTCCGACAGTGCGGCACTCCGTCAGTACTGCCCCTCCGACAGTGCAACACTCCCTCAGTGCTGCCCCTCCGACAGTGCAACGCTCCCTCAGTGCTGCCCCTCTGACAGTGCAGTGTTCCCTCAGTACTGTCCTTCGGACAGTGCAGCGCTCCCTCAGTACTGCCCCTCTGACAGTGCAGCGCTCCCTCAGTACTGCCCCTCTGACAGTGCAGTGCTCACTCACTACTGCCCCTCCAACAGTGCAGTGCTCCCTCAGTACTGCCCCTCTGACAGTGCAGCGTTCCCTCAGTACGGCCCCTCTGACAGTGCAGTGCTCACTCAGTACTGCCCCTCCAAAAGTGCAGTGCTCCCTCAGTACAGCCCCTCTGACAGTGCAGTGCTCACTCAGTACTGCCCCTCCAACAGTGCAGCACTCCATCAGTACTGCCCATCCAACAGTTCAGTGCTCCCTCAGTACTGCCCCTCTGACAGTGCAGCACTCCTTCAGTACTGCCCATCTAACAGTGCGGCGCTCCCTCAGTACTGCCCCTCCGACAGTGCAGCGCTCCCTCAGTACTGCCCCTCCGAAAGTGCAGTGCTCCCTCAATACTGCCCCTCCAACAGTGCAGTGCTCCCTCAGTACTGCCTCTCCGAGAGTGCAGTACTCCCTCAGTACTGCCCCTCCGACAGTGCAGCTCTCCCTCAGTACTGCCCCTCCGAGATTGTGGCAGTCCCCCAGTACTGCCCCTCTGACAGTGCAGCGCTCCCTCATTGCTGCCCCTCCGACAGTGCAGCGCTCCCTCAGTACTGCCCTTCCGACAGTGCGGCGCTCCCTCAGTACTGCCCCTCCGACAGTGCGGCGCTCCCTCAGTACTGCCCCTCCAACAATGCGGCGCTCCCTCAGTACTGCCCCTCCGACAATGCGGCGCTCCCTCAGTACTGACCCTCTGACAGTGCGGCCCTCCCTCAGTACTGCCCCTCCGACAGTGCAGCGCTCCCTCCGTACTGCCCCCTCTGACAGTGCGGCCCTCCCTCAGTACTGCCCCTCCGACAGTGCAGTGCTGCCTCAGTACTACCCCCTCTGACAGTGCTGCCCTCCCTCAGTACTGCCCCTCCGACAGTACAGCGCTTCCTCAGTACTGCCCCTCCGACAGTGCAGCGATCCCTCAGTACTGCCCCTCCGAAAGTGCAGCACTCCCTCAGTACTGTCGCTCTGACAGCACAGCACTACCTCAGTACTGGCCCTCCGAGAGCGCAGTGCTCCCTCAGTACTGCCCGTCCGACAGTGCGGCGCTCGCTCAGTACTGCCCCTCCAACAATGCGGCGCTCCCTCAGTACTGACCCTCTGACAGTGCAGTAATCCCTCAGTACTGACTGTAAGCGGTTTTCCTTGAGAGATTTCCCTGAGGTTTCTCTCTCTAGAGGCCTCTCTCTCTTGCACAGTAAACCTTGAGTGGTTCGACCCACTCGCCCCTTAGATTCTATACTCTGGACTTTGGCGCAGGAACTAGAATGTAGAGAAAACTCTTGTAGACCAAGTTTGATGAAACAAAATGAAATTTATTGCATAAGGAAAAATATCAAATCAAATGCAAGCAGATAAGAGAGTACATGGGAGGCAAAAACACAAACAAATCATAACGACACAACACTAACTGAGGCAAATACAGGCATCTTATACTCTACAAAGATCATCATGAAATAAGGAAAGACACGGAAAATCGAGGGACAACAACTCATGTTAATTGTACCCTTAAATCCACCCCCTTATTAAACCTATCTAGATCTGATTGTGAAGGGCCAGAAACATGCTCACCAATCCCACTAGGAAGTGCACGGTTTTGAAATCGAGTCTGTGTTTGGTCCTTTCAGGCGTTCCATCTCCTTGTGGACCGTGGAGCCCCTGCGAGCTGCGCCACACCGCTCTCCTGAGGTGGGGGTCGGGGGCGGCTGGACACCGGTGGGCCTGGATGTCGGCGGGGTCGAGGATCGTCGGCTCGACCCTGGTCAGAGGAGCCTTGGGCTGGCTCCCATCGCTTCTTCAGTTTCCTTTTATCTCTTCTCCCGGGCCGGGGTGGCTGGAAGGTTTATTCTCTTGGGGTTTTTATTTTTTTGGCTCTTCTCCCAATTTGGGTCGATGGCCTCTCGTTCCGGCAAAGGCTCGGGGATGGTCGATGATCTCCCGATATGTTTCCCCGGGGCGGGACGTCGGTTTCGAGACGGCCTTCTCGATGTTGGCTTTCTTCTTCCTCCTGCGAGTGCCTGCTTCTTCTTCTGAGTGTCCGGATTCAAAACTGCACACCAGCTGCAACTGTCTCCAAGCTTGCCCCAGCTGCCGAAAAGTCTTCCAGGTATACCTTTTGTAGTCTCCGAGTATCAATAATACACGGACTGCAGGAGAACAACAATAACAGGTATTTACTGAACAGAGGGGAACTGACAGTGTATCTAATGCACTGTGAGACCCGGTACCAGAGGGGGAAAGGACAGTCTATCAAACTCACTGTGACACCTGGTCCCAGAGGGGGAAAGGACAGTGTATCTAACGCACTGTGACACCCGGTCCCAGAGGGGGAAAGGACAGTGTATCTAATGGACTGTGGCACCCGGTCTCAGAGGGGGAAAGGACAGTGTATCTAATGCGCTGTGAAACCCGGTCCCAGAGGGTGATAGGACAGTGTATCTAACTCACTGTGACACCCAGTCCCAGAGGGGGAAAGGACAGTGTATCTATCGCACTGTGACACCTGGTCCCAGAGGGGGAAAGGACAGTGTATCTAAAGCACTGTGACACCCGGTCCCAGAGTGGGTAAGGACAGTGTATCTAACACACTGTGACACCCGGTCCCAGAGGGGGAAAGGACAGTGTATCTAGTGGACTGTGACACCCGGTCTCAGAGGGGGAAAGGACAGTGTATCAAACGCACTGTGACATCCGGTCCCAGAGGGGGAAAGGACAGTGTATCTAACACACTGTGACACCCGGTCCCAGAGGGGGAAAGGACAGTGTATCTAACACACTGTGACACCCGGTCCCAGAGGGGGAAAGGACAGTGTATCTAACACACTGTGACACCCGGTCCCAGAGGGGGAAAGGACAGTGTATCTAACACACTGTGACATCCGGTCCCAGAGGGGGAAAGGACAGTGTATCTAACACACTGTGACACCCGGTCCTAGATGGGAAAGGACAGTGTATCTAACACACTGTGACACCCGGTCCCAGAGGGGGAAAGGACAGTGTATCTAACTCACTGTGACACCCGGTCCCAGAGGGGGAAAGGGCAGTGTATCTAACGCACTGTGACACCCAGTCCCAGAGAGGGAAAGGACAGTGTATCTAACGCACTGTGACACCCGGTCCCAGAGGGGGAAAGGGCAGTGTATCTAATGCATTGTGACACCCGGTCCCAGAGGGGGAAAGGACAGTGTATCTAATGGACTGTGACACCCGGTCTCAGAGGTGGAAAGGACAGTGTATCAAACGCACTCTGACACCCGGTCCCAGAGGGGGAAAGGACAGTGTATCTATCGCATTGTGGCACCCAGTCCCAGAGGGGGTAAGGACAGTGTATCTAACACACTGTGACACCCGGTCCCAGACGGGGAATGGACAGTGTATCTAACGCACTGCGACACCCGGCCCTGTAGTGTCCGCGTATCATTAATACACGGACTGCAGGAGAACAATAATAACAGGTATTTACTGAACAGAGGGTAAGCTTAAAAACTGAAAGTACAGAAGCCTGCTATTGCTTTATATACAGGTGTGGTCACTGCCGGTACTACAGTATAAAATCAGTTCTCTCTTAAAGGTATATACACAACAATTCCTCCCCTTTTAGATAAACAGTACATAACATTCATTTAACAATTAATAATAACTAATTACAATTACAATTTTCTTTGTACTGAAATAATCATTTATAAGTTCAGTCTTTGAGGAGGCTTCCTGATCCTGACTGGATAGCGCCTTTCTCGAGTATCCTGTTCTTGCGGCGGAGTCGATTCTGGCTCATTGTCATTGGTTGGTTCGTCAGCTTCCAATACCACTGATTCTGAGGTAGACGCAATCTGTACTTCGGGTTCATTACCAGGTGCACATGCTCGTGGTATGGGTTTGGCTTGTTCCTGTGACTCTAGAATCTGGTCAGCATGGCGTCTCACGATGCTCTCTCCAACGTCCACTGTGTACATTAGTGGTCCCTGCTGTGTGCATATCGTTCCTGGCTGCCATTTTTCTGTTCGGTAGTCGCGGGCCAAGACTGGTTGCCCTATCTTGAAGCTCCTGGTTGGCTTCTCATTGATGTGCTAGAATTGCTTATCCTCAACATCTCGTCTTATATTTGGTTTGAGCAAATCCAGGCGACACCTTAGCCTTCGGTTGAAGAACATTATGGCTGGAGCTTGGTTGGTGACTGCATGTGTCGCATTCCGGTAAGCAAACAAGAAATTATCCACCTTGTGTTGTAGTGGTATGTCGTCATTATACATCGCTTTATGGCCTTTTTAAAGGTCTGAACAAACCTCTCAGCCAATCCATTTGTGGCTGGATGATATGGGGCAGATGTGTAATGTTTCACCCCATTATTCCTCAGGAACCTCCGGAAATCCTCGGACACAAACTGTGGTCCATTGTCGGAGCAAATCTGTTCTGGCAACCCATTCCTGGCAAAGATGGTCCATAGGACTGCAATAGTTTTCTCCGTGGTGGTGGAGGACATTTTGATGACCTCTGGCCATTTCGAATGGGCATCCATGGCAATTAAAAACATTGAGTCCATAAATGGACCAGCAAAATCAATGTGTACCCATTGCCATGGAGATGAGGGCCACTCCCATGGGTGTAGTGGGGCCTGTGGTGGAGCGTTTTGGACCTTCTGGCATCCTGTGCATCTCTTGGTCATATCCTCGATTTCTTCATCGATTCCCGGCCACCACACAAACGCCCTGGCTAGGCTCTTCATTTTTACCCCTCCCAGATGACCCTCATGAAGCTCATTGAGCACTCTATCTCTCAACTTGGGTGGAATTACCACTCAGGATCCACACATCAAGGTCCCCCGGCACACTGACAGCTGTTCTCTCCTTGGCGAGAATGTTGGCAACAGTGAGTCGCCATGTGCTGGCCATCCCTTCACCGTCAAATCATAGACCCGAGAGAGTGTCGGGCCATTTTGGGTTTCCTTCTCTATACTGGAGTTTGTAACAGGTAGACATTCGACTATGGTCGAATGGAATATCTCAACAGGGTCCACTGCAGGTGCTTCCTCCACCGTAAGCAACGGTAGGCGCGACAGCCCATCAGTGTTTCCATGCTGTTTCGTACCCTTGTACTCTATGTCGTACTAATGTGCCCCTAGAAAAAGTGACCATCTTTGCAGCCGTTCCTCCGTCATCACTGGAATGCCCTTCTTTGGGTTAAAAATGGAGACCAGACGCTGATGATCAGTCAGTAGGGTGAATTTCTGCCCGTGCAGATAGTGATTGAACTTCTTCACCCCCCACACCAGGCTGAGGGCCTCCCTGTCAATCTGGGCGTAGTTACGCTCGGCTGAGGTTAACGAGCGCGACGCAAAGGCTATTGGCCTCTCAGAACCGTCGAGGAATTTGTGTGACAGCACCGCTCCAATGCCATAGGGAGACGCATCACATGCCAACCGAATCGGTATTGTTGGATTGTAGTGGGCCAATACTTCTTTTGAAGTGATTAGGCATTTACATTTCTGAAAGGCACGCTTACACTCATCACTCCATTTCCATGTTACTCCAGTTTGCAGCAGGGCGTTCAGTGGGTGCAGAATTGTAGATAAATTCGGCAAGAACTTATGGTAGTAGTTCACCAACCTGAGGAACGACCTCAGTTGCGACACATTTTCCGGTGCTGGAGCCTTGACTACTGCCTCAATCTTGTCTGGGGACTTATGCAACCCTTCCTCATCAATCATGTGGCCACAATACGAGATTTGTCTCCTGAAGAACTCGCATTTGGGGCGGTTGGCTCGTAGCCCATATTTTTGTAATCTAGTGAGCACCTGCTCCAGGTTGGCAAGGTGTTCACTGTCATTTCCGCCCGTAACCAGGATGTCGTCCAAATAACACTGGGTCCCCGGGATCCCTTGCATGACTTGTTCCATCGCCCTCTGCCAAATAGCCGGGGCTGATGCTACCCCGAATATCAGTCGGTTGTACTGGTAAAGACCTTTGTGAGTGTTTATCGTGAGGTATTTCCTAGATGCTTCTTCCACCTCCATTTGTAGATACGCTTGGGCCAGATCAATCTTCGTAAAGCGTTTCCCTCCAGATAGTGAGGCGAAAATATCTTCTATCCGTGGCAGTGGATATTGTACTGTGTGCAGGACTGGGTTCACAGTTACCTTGAAGTCCCCACAGATGCGAACCTTCTTCGGCTCCCCAGGCGTGCTGCTCAATGATTTCTTCATTACAGGAACGATGGGTGTGGCCCACTCGCTCCAGTCCACCTTGGACAGCACACCCGAACGCTCCAGACTCTCCAGCTCTGCTTCAATGGCTGGGCGGTTCGCGTACGGTACCGGTCTGGCCTTAAAAAATTTTGGGTTTGCGTTATCTTCGATTTTTATCGTTGCCGTTACTCCTTTTAGAGTCCTAAGTCCTTGTTGGAACACCTCTTTCGTGTCAGTTAGAATTTTTGACAGTCGCCCAGGTGTGACGTCGTCATCCTTTTTGTCAGTCACAGTTAGCGCCAGAATGGAATGCCAATCCAATTGTATTTTTCGGATCCATTCACGTCCCAATAATGGTGGTCCTCCATCTTGTAGTATATATAGATACAGTTTCTGTGTTTCCTTGCCGTTGTATTTAACTGGCACCCTTATTTTGCCTCTGGGGTAGACTTTTTGCCCCGTGTATGTCTTCAATACAATGGATGTGTCCTTAAAGGGTATGTGTGAGAATAGCCGCTCATAGTCTCGTCGATTCATGACAGTTAGGGCTGATCCTGTGTCCAATTCCATCTTTACTTGGGACCCTACTATCATGAGGGTGACCCAAATGGTTCGGTGATCCTCCTTTGCGATCACGTTGTGTAACTTTAGACAGCTTAACCTCCTGTTCCCGGAGTCATTATCACTCTCCTGATCTCCTGAACTACTGTCTGTCATTTCTTTTACTTTCTTGTACTTTTCCTTCGTAGTTCTTTTAGTGTTGGTTTTCTTTCCCGACCTGCAGACTCTTGCTATGTGTCCCATTTTCCCACATTGTCTGCATACTTTGTCCTTAAACCAGCAGTCCTTCTGATCATGGGTTGTTCTGCCGCAGCGATAGCACTTTTCTGCTCCATATGCCATTTCGTTAGCACTGTATTCTTGTGGTTTCTGTTGTATTTCCGCAGCGCCCCGTGCTGCTGCTTCGTAGGATACTGCCACGCTGAAAGCCTGTTCTAGCGTCAGGTCCTTTTCTGAAAGTAGTCGTTTCTGGGTTCCTTCACTCTGGAGCCCTCAGACAAACTTATCTCTTAAGGTGTCTGCCAGTCCTGCTCCGAACTGGCAGTGCTTCGATAACTTGCGTAGTTCCGTAAGATAGTCAGCATTGCTCTCATCTTTGTGCTGGTTTCTTTCATGGAACTTGAATCTTTCTGCTATCAGCAGCGGTGTAGGGTTTAGGTGTTCCTGTAAGATATTAACAATCTCTTCAAAACTTTTCTCCATTGTTTTAGCTGGGGTAATTAAATTCCGCAATAGGCCGTATGTTCTCGCGCCCATCAAATTTAATAATACCGACGCCTTCTTTCCATCGGCCACCTCATTTGCCTTGCAGTACACTTCAATTCTTTCCACATACGTGGTCCAGTCTTCTACCTCGTTGTCGAAAGCAGTGATACTGCCACTCTTCGGCATCCTGGGTGGTTTAAAATGGCACCTCCCACGCTTTTTCTTCTTCCCCAATGGATTAAAATAGCGCCTCCCGCGTTTTTCCTTCTTCCCCAATGGAATAAAATGGCGCCTCCCGCACTTTTCCTTCTTCCCCTTGCTACCACGCTGCTCCTAGCGTTCTACAGGGTAATGGCGGCGACCCGCGGCTTCGGCGCGTCTCACTTTTCCTTCCCCTCGTTTTATTTTCTCTACGCTGCCCGGTTCTTGAGCACCGACCGCACCCTGTGCGCTCCACCCTCTCTCTCTCTCTTTTCCTCCCGACGACGCTGCACGGCCCCTTTGCAGAGCCGCTCGATCGAGCTCGAGCCCGCCGCAGTCCGGAAGGGTCAGCGCACTACCTGCTACCAGCACGATTTGGCGGAACACCTCGACTGGGGAGCCAAGCCCAGCTCTCCACAGCCTCCCCTGCAATTCTCCGAACTCCGATGGATCCCTGGGCGGTTGCCCGCGGTCGACGCCCGTTGCTCTGACTTCGACCTCCAAGAAGCTTCTCTTCAGGGAAAGATCCCCGTGAGGTGATGCAGTACTGCAGGTGAGTTCGAACCTGCTCGTCGCCAGTGTAGTGTCCGAGTATCAATAATACATGGACTGCAGGAGAACAATAATAACGGGTATTTACTGAACAGAGGGTAAGTTTAAAACTGAAAGTACAGAAGCCTGCTATGGCTTTATATACAGGTGTGGTCACTGCCGGTACTACAGTATAAAATCAGTTCTCTCTTAAAGGTACATACACAACACCTTTCTTCCAGAAGCTTCCGTCTCCTGCCTAAAATCAGGTTAGTCTTTGTTTAACTTTTGGCGGGCTGGGAGCACAGCGGGGTAGTTATTATATTTTTTAATGTTTTAAACGGCTGGTAAAGGCCCATCTCTGGTCTGGAATGACCTTCATTGTTTTTAATGTCCTGCTGATCTCGTTATCGAGTCCTTGGTGCTGTTCTCATGAATTTGAAATTGCCCCCTTTTGTCTGGGTCAACACTTTGATGGCCTCTGTCTCCAGGCCGATCTTGACTAGATCTGCATCTAATCCATATGCATACGTGTGGGTCTGGTTTCGTTCTTTCAGAAACGGCTTCCAGAACTTACTGTGGGTTGAATCCACAAAGCTGTCTGAGGTTGCGCAGGAACCATTTTAAAGTGTCCCAATAAGCTGGTCACATGGTATGGCGGCCATTTTTATGCCCCTTTTCCTGGGCTTCTTTTAAAACAGTCTTTAAAATCAAGGCCTCTTCTGCCATTTAACCCTTATTAATATAAAGTCCAATTTTGCGAATCCTACACTCCCCCCCTGATGATACTGTAACTTGCTTGAAGTATCATAATTCTGGGTGAGCAAAATTTTCTGACTTTCCACAATCTAACCATCCCTAGTATTTACCTATCTATGACCCCACGACACATGCATTTCCCATTTCAGAAAAATCTAGTGTACATTAAGCATCTATAGATGGCAATACCCTGGAGTTAAAATCCAGCAACTTACTTCCAGGCGTGGAGGGGGTCCGTATACCCCTACATCACCTAGTGCATACACATTACCCTTTTAATAATAACATCACATCTAATAAGACTTCAATAATAAAATAAAATATACACGAAAATCACAATGCACATGAATACATATCAAAAATAATACAGAGGAGGGAGGGAAAACTTTAACTTTATACAAAGTAGCAAAATCTAAACGGGTGTCTCTTCTTCTACCCGCACATAATGCTCCCTCCATTCCCCTCTATTCTCATACTCTTGCGAATGTTTGACCTTTTTACAATGTACAAACAGTAAATAAACTACAATGACAAACCTGGCACACTACAAGAACGTGGAAGGCTATCCCAATCCAAGAAGGGACTTCTATATTAGTGAACAGGTCCCACCACGGTGGGGTCACTATGCCCAATATGTCTGCCCCTATCTCTAAAGTCTTCTGTTCCAGTGTGTAGAAGTGTTTCTGTGAAACAACAATGGCTTTTAATATCTTGGTGAGGTGTTCAGGGAGAGGGGGAATGATATCTCCAAAATGTGCAACGAATCACTACAGATCGGTGAAATTCTCTTTCACAGTGATGTGAACAGTGGAGGGTTCAGGAATGGGGACAATTCACTCTTGGGCCACTTGAACTTCTGCCCTGGGCTTGAAACAGAAGCTGCTGTCACTGACCGGACAGCAACTGTGCTGTCCATGCTGGTAGTGGGGCGCTGCAGTGGTGACACAGTATGTCCCACCTCCTATATATGCCACCTGCGGGGGCACATGGCCTTGTGCCATTGCCTCCATGGTGCAATTTATAGGCTTCGCGCCAGCAGTTCTGAACCCGCACTGTGGTTTTGAATGGGCATTCAAGTGCTGGGGACACAGGATGATGTGATCTCCCTGGCTCCAGCACCCCGAGAGGTTGGTACCCATCATTGCATGCTCCCATCGAATGATGTAAGGTGGGGCCCCTGTGTAGCGAATGTGTGCACCCCCCTGAATGACTCCAATGTTCTCCACCCTGTATACCGGGGCGGGTTTGGCTGTCTTTCCCATCACCGGCACCCTTACCACTATATCCATAATGGTATGATCAGACCGTCCACAGTCCACTGGGACTGGGTAGGCCTCTGAAGCTAGTCTGAGCTGGCACGGACTCAATGTATTCTCAAAAGGGTGGAGGGCTGCGAGGTGCTTGTTGCTGGTCCAGGAGGGGACTAAACCTTGTTTCAAATCCTCCAGATTACTGCGGCCCTCGCCCAGTAACCATGCCCCGTATAGCACACAAGCTTCGTTCTGCGCAGCCTGATTGGATGCATTCCGATCCTCCCTAATGAGGGCATTTACTGTTCTGGCGTGTTTCTTCAGCTCAGCTATAATTTCTTTTAAGTGTAGTGTCATGGCCTGGTCCTCATGTAACTCAGAACCCACTACCTTATTCTCATCAGTCAGTATCTTTCTTAACTGTGTTTTCAAACCATTGATCTGGGTTTGCAGCTCCACGTCATCCAGTGTGTTGATGATGGAAGTTCCTGTATTAAAAGCTGTGAAAATATAATTTACTGCTCCCCTTCTTTGCCTCCCTACTCTGTCCAAGACCTCATGTGGTGTGGTGTACAATTCAGCTCTGTCGACATCGGCAAAGTCGAATTCGTAAAACTGTTTAAACATGTTTGTTAACAGGACCTGGTATAATTGCTCCATTTCCCTGGGGCACCACACTGGCAATCTTACCTCGGTGAGATTTAAAATCACCGAAGCCACCACGTAGTGGACCCCTTGGTACAGTACCTGACCTGTGGGTACCAATACCAATCCGTCCCGGGTCCCTTTGTTGTGGGGCACCCTTCCTTGAGGGCTTTAGCTACTGGAACTGTGGGCAGGGGCTTGCGGGGTCGGGTGATGAGCTCCGTGGCGTTTACTGGGATCTGAGAGTATGGGACTCCGCACGCCCATGTGCTGACGTCCCACCTCATTCCTTGTCCAGCATCCTGCCCCTGTCTTTGGAAAAAGATGGAGACGCCTGTGGGGCAAGCGCGTTCTGAACCCCACATACAGATGTAGATCCCCTCAGCTGGTTCCCACCATTTGTCCCAACAGACACTCAACCCCCCATGAGTTCCCGTAATTGTCCGATGGGTGTAATTACCCAATCTTTCCCATTCCACAGTTGAATTCTTCATGGTGCTGCTCAACTTGCGCAGCCACCACCAGCGGTCCAAAGGTACGTGTCCCAAACAAACAAGGCAAATCTTCTTGCCCACGGTGACGCTGATCCTGGGTGCAATGATCCGCATCCTGCGGCACATCAGAGACGTTTCTCTGTACGCAAACCCCGTCTGGCTGGAGTATTCAGTAGAGTTCGACCCCAGCCAGCCTGGCCATCTCCCTTCATGGAAGTAGGCAGCAGTCTCTTCAGCGTCCCGTGAGCTGGATCCGTCAGTCGCGATGGGGCCTCTGTTTCCAGAGCACCCATGGATCGTGGAGTCCTTGGTGCGGCCCCGATAGGCCCAGCTCCATCCGATTATCACGAACGCGACAAGGATCCCTTTCATCTTTCTCCTGGTCCCTGCAATAAATCAAACAATATAGCCAGGCTCCCGAGAGATTCTGGCTTAGGTGATGGCATGATCGGGTCTTTCGACCTCGATCCAAAACAACACGCATACTGGGCAGATTTAAAACTACTTAAACTCTAATCATTTTAATATATTTACACACCTTAAACTTAAACCTAAACTTATGTACAGCGCTGCCCGTCCCTGGGTGGCTTGCCTAATCCCTGATTGGACTGCAGCTCGCTGCTCCCTGTGGCGGGGCTGCAGTGACCTGTGGCTCGGGTTCCCCGCAGCCTTTTGCTGTTAATCGGGGACTGTGTTTTTTCATGGATTTCTGAAGTCGGCGTCTACTGGGGGCGGGGGAATCGGGCCAAGGTTTTACTGGCTGAGGCGTACGAGTCGACCTGCGAAAGGTACTTTGGGCGTGGCTCCCTTAGCGAGTGGACCTTCGGGTGGGACCTTAGCTCTCACAGCCCGTGGCTCTTCCACGACTGTAGGCTTCGGCTCCCTTCCCTCAGGCTCCGCCCCTTTGGGATTTGGGCAGGTTCCTTTGGCGAGTGGACCTTCGGATGGGACTTCAGTTCTCACAGCCCGTGGCTCTTCTACGACTGTGGGCTTCGGCTCCCTCCCCTCAGGCCCCGCCCCTTCGGGAATTGGGCCTGTGGCAGACGACTCCTCCTCACCTGTCCCTACAGGTGGAGAATCTCTGCCCCCAATTTCTACCTCCCCCACGCTCGAGTCGAGGGCGGGATCTCCGTCCTCCGACTCCACCTCTTCCAGAATCGTGTCGAGGGCGGGACCTTGATGTTCGGGCCCCTCCTCGTCCGAGTCCCAGGCCATCGGGGAAACCTCCCCCCAGGTGGGCAGGACAGCTTTTCCTTCCAAGCAGGCTACAACGCCAGCTTGTGTGGTCTGTGACTCATCGCGCACCTCAGGCTGAGGATCTTTACCCTCAGACCTGGCTTCGGTTGCTGATGTTCTCACACCCGGTTTGAACAGTTTGCACTGGTTGATGTGAAACCATTTAATGCGCCAGGGCAACTTCACTGCATATACCATGGGGCTGGCTTTGCCTACAATCTTGTAGGGTCCCCTGTACAGTGGTTCTGAACTCCCCACTCGGGCAGAGTCTCCTACCATGACTTTATCTCCTACTTCCCACCCCTGGGCTCCGGTGGTGGGGACCGGTGGGTCTTGTACCGATTCCCGTCCGGCCTTATCTGTGGCTCTCTCACCGGCGCGGATGGTCAGTCCCAGGAATTTCACTTCCTGCTGGCCGATCCGTGCCTTCTTTGGGTTTACTTTGAAACCCTTTCTTCCTAACAGCTCCAATAACTCGGCCAATAGTGGGCCATGCTCCTCTCTCGAGTCTGTGAACAGGAGCAGGTCGTCCACATACTGCACTAGCTGATTGGGCTGGCTGAACTCTTTTAAACTCCCTGCCATGCATTGATGGAAAATGCTGGGTCTGTTGTGGAAACCCTGTGGCAAGCAGTTCCAGGTGTACTGTTGCCCTTTAAACGTAAAGGCAAACTTGTACTGATCCTCCCTCCGTAAATGGATGGACCAAAACCCATTAGAAATATCCAGCACTGTGAACGTGGTCGCGGAGGCTGGAATACTTCCTATCAGGTCGGCAACTGCTGCTACTGTCGGCGCGCAGGCTGGGATGTTGCTATTGAGGACTCTGTAGTCCACCGTGGCTCTCCAGGAATCGTCCGGCTTCTTCACCGGCCATAACGGAGAGTTCACATGGGTGGCTATCGGTCTCAACACGCCCTGCTGCACCAGTGAAGATATTGCTGTCTCCATGTCGGGCTCCGCTTCCCGGGGGAAGTTATACTGTTTTTGGGGTCGGGCCATAGGGTCCCCGTCTACGCTAACCTCAAACCCGGTGACCCTCCCGCAATCGTGCTTGTGAGTGGCAAACGTCATCAGGTGGTCGCACACAAATGCCTGCAAATCTTGTCGGAAGCCCGTGACCATGAGCTCGAGGTCGTAGCCCTCTTTCGGCTTCACGGTACACAGGGTCCCTCTTTCTCCTTCCCCTGGGATGACGACTACCTTGCCCGGCTCACCCTTAACCGCTCCCCAAAGACAATGGTTTCTTAGGTCCACGAGGATCCCGCGTTCGACCAAGAAATCGGACCCGAGGATCCCTTTCCCATTCTCCACCTCCCACTTCATCAGTATACACTTCCACTTGGAGCGGAGTGGTCCTAAATGAATGGAGAGGGGAATGGAATGTGCGCCAGCCTGTTCCTTGCCTGTGAAGCCCGACAGAATATATGGAACAGAGGTGAGGTGGCGGGGTTATATGTGTGGATCACGGTGCACGATGCCCCCATTGATATGCCGTCAATAACTCAAAGGCAAGGATTCAACTGAAGGCTTTTAATCACTAAGAACATTGCAGCATTGCAGGTCTTCCCACATTGGGTTCGTCTGGTAGGAATGACTCATACAGCTCTTGAGACCTTTATATGGCAAAAGACAGGGGCGTAGCCAATACACACAATAGGAACAAAAGGGGGCGGTTCACACAATACAAGCAGGTAAAACACATGGGCTGATGAAGGCATATATTTCATCACATTCACCCCTTCTACAGATTTAGTCTGTCCGGGGGTGTGATAGTCCTTCCTGAACGTCGCAACAGTACCTCGGGTCCCGACCGGGAGTCCGTGGTGCCCTCCTGGGCATACCCATGTGCTGGGGGTGTTGCAGGTACTTCTGGGGGTGGTGAGGATACCTCTGGGGATGGTGGAGGTTCTTCTGGGGGTGGTGGTGATGGGTCGTCGTCGTCGCTTCCTGCCGAGGCGAGGTCCTTTATGGACACGGTGTCTTCACGCCCGTCGGCGTGCTTGACGTACGCGTACTGTGGGTTTGCGTGGAGTAGGTGTACTGCCTCCACGAGGGGATCTGTTTTGTGGCCCCTCACATGCTTCCATAACAGGACTGTCCCTGGGGTGGAGAGCCACGAGGGTAGTGATACTCCTGAGGTTGATTTGCGGGGAAAAACAAACATCTTCTCGTGAGGAGTGGCATTAGTAGCAGTACACAGTAGCGACCTTATCAAGTGGAGTACGTCTGGGAGGACCTCCTGCCAGCGGGAGGTGGGGAGGCCTTTAGACCTTAGTGCTAAGGTGACCGCCTTCCACACTGTCGCGTTCTCCCTCTCCACTTGCCCATTACCCCGGGGGTTATAACTAGTGGTCCGACTCGTGGCTATCCCCTTCGACAGCAGGTATTGGCGCAGTTCGCCGCTCATGAACGACGCCCCCCTGTCAGTGTGGATGTAGTTGGGCATGCCGAACATGCAAAACAGGTTGCCGAGGCACTTGATGACCGTGGCACTGGTCATATCTGGGCAGGGGTAGGCGAATGGGAAGCGGGAGTACTCGTCCACAATGTTGAGAAAGTACACATTGCGGTCAGTGGAGGGGAGTGGTCCCTTGAAATCTAAGCTCAGGCGCTCGAATGGCCGTGTAGCTTTGATCAGGTGGGCTCGGTCGGGCCTGAAAAAACGGGGCTTGCGTTCCGCACAGGTGCGGCAGTCCCTGGTCATAGACTGGACCTCCTCGATGGAATAGGGCAGGTTACGGGATTTTATAAAGTGGAATAGCCGGGTGACCCCCGGGTGGCAGAGGCCATTGTGGAGGCCCTGTAGCCTGTCCCCCTGGATGCTGGCACTCATCCCTCGTGATAGGGCGTCGGGGGATTCGTTGAGGGCCCCCAGTCTATATATTATGTCGTACTCAAACATGGAGAGTTCGATCCGCCACCTGAGAATTTTGTCGTTCTTGATCTTCCCCCTCTGTTTGTTATTAAACATGAAGGCTACCGACCGCTGGTCGGTAAGCAGGGTGAAGCGTTTGCCGGCTAGGTAGTGCCTCCAGTGCCGCACTGCCTCCACTATGGCCTGGGCCTCCTTCTCTACCGAGGAGTGCCTGATCTCGGGCCCTTGGAGGGTTCTTGAGAAAAAGGCTATGGGCCGCCCATCCTGGTTGAGGGTGGCTGCTAAAGCGAAGTCGGACGCATCGCTTTCGACCTGGAAAGGGATGTTTTCATCCACTGCCCGCAGCGCGGCCTTCTCAATGTCGTGTTTAATGCTGTTGAAGGCGGCGTGGGCCTCGGCCATGAGCGGGAAGGACGTTGATTTCAGGAGGGGACGGGCCTTGTCGGAATAATTGGGGACCCATTGGGCGTAATAGCAGAAGAACCCCAGGCACCTTTTCAGGGCCTTGGGAGTGTTTGGTAGGGGTAGCTCCCGTAGGGGGCGCAATCGGTCGGGGTCCGGACCGATTTCCCCGTTTTCCACCATGCAGCCCAGGATACTGAGGCGCGTGGTGCTAAAGACACACTTATCCTCATTGTAGGTGAGATTGAGTCTGAGGGCGGTTTTCAGAAATCTCGCGAGGTTCGAGTCGTGGCCTTGCTGGTCATGGCCGCAGATGGTGACGTTGTCTAGGTATGGGTAGGTGGCTGTTAACTGGTTCTCATCGACCATGCGGTCCATCTCCCGCTGGAAGACCGAGACCCCGTTCGTTACCCCAAAGGGGACTCTGAGGAAGTGGTAGAGACGTCCGTTCGCCTCGAAGGCGGTGTATGGACGGTCCTCCGGCCTAATGGGGAGCTGGTGGTATGCCGATTTTAGGTCGATGGTGGAAAACACCCGGTATTGCGCGATTTGGTTAACCATATCCGCTATGCGGGGCAGAGGGTAGGCGTCTAGCTGGGTGTATAGATTAACCGTCTGGCTATAATCTATCACCATCCGCTTCTTTTCGCTACCCTTAACTACTACTACCTGGGCGCGCCACGGGCTGGTACTGCATTCGATGATACCCTCCCGCTTGAGTCTTTCTACTTCCGATGCAATGAACCGTCTATCCTCCCAGCTGTACCGCCTACTCTTGGTCGCTATGGGTCGACAGTTGGGTGCAAGGTTGGCAAACAAAGAGGGCGGCCTGACCTTCAGGGTAGCCAGACCGCACACTGTGAGGGGCGGCTGGGACCCACCGTAGGTAAGCGTGATACTTTGTTGGTGGCACTGGAAGTCCAGACCCAAGATCATGCTCACACAGAGATCTGGCATTATCAATAGTTTAAAATCTCTGTAATCATTGCCTTTTACCGACAACATAACCGCGCAGAAACCTGTAATTTTTGAGGTATGAGTCTTATCGGCCATGGCGATTTTGCCCTGTGTGGGGACTATCGTTAGTGAAAGTCGTTTTACCAGGTTAGGATGAATAAAGCTTTCGGTGCTCCCGCAGTCAATCAAGCGTTTAACCTTGTTCCCGTTTACCTCGATGTCCATCATCGATTTAGACAACGGATGCGGCCTGGATTGATCCACTGTGATCGAGGCCACCAGTGGGTCCTGGAGGTCCGTGTAGTCGGGGCAAGATGGTGGACTCCATGAGGGTGGACAAGATGGCTTCCAAGATGTCCGCTCCCACGGCACGCACGCGGCGGTGGTGGAGTTGGAGGCGGGGTTCCCTCTGCAGACTTTGCTGAAATGTCCTTTCTTCCCACATTTAAAACAGGTGGTGCCCTTCGCTGGGCACAGATGCCTGGAGTGTTTGTCCTGGCCGCAGAAGTAGCATTTCGGGCCCCGATGCATCGCGGCAGTAGTGGGGCTCCTGGGTGGAGGCTGGGGCTCCAATGGTGCTGGGCTGGCCTGAGACCTGGGAGGTGAAGATGGCTTCCAAGATGGCGGCCCCCACGGCATGCACGAGGCGGAGTGGGCCGCGTGGCCTGGGGAACAGGATTCAGAGTTCTTCTGGGCCATATCCAGCGATCGCGCTATATCTATAGCCTGTTTTAAGTCCAGTCCCTCCTTTTCAAACAGTTTCTGCCGAATGTAATTTGAACTGAGGCCCGCAATAAGGGAGTCTCGAATCAGCTCCTCCGTGTACACGATGGCAGACACGGCTTTACAGTTACAGTCTCTGCCCAGTACTTTTAGGCTTCGTATAAAGTCCTCTAGTGACTCACCATGCTGCTGTGTGCGAGTAGTCAGAAGATGCCTGGCGTACACCTCGTTTATTGGTCGCATGTAGTGGGCCTTCAGAATGGTGCAGGCATCCCGTAGCTGGTGGCATCTTGGATGAGAGGGGAGACCCGATGGCTCACCCAGTTTCGCAGGATTCCCAGTTTCATGTCTCCGGTAGCGGTTGCGGCTGCTATGGCGGTGGATGAGTTTGCAATGAAAAATTCGAAGCATTGGAACCAGTGTCCGAACTGTGTGGCTGCGTCTGAGGCATGGGGGTCCAGATCCAAGCGCTCTGGTTTCAGGAGTCGATCCATCTTGGTGTTTTAGTGATTAAAATTGATATGCCGTCAATAACTCAAAGACAAGGATTCAACTGAAGGCTTTTAATCACTAAGAACATTGCAGCATTGCAGGTCTTCCCACATCGGGTTCGTCTGTTAGGAATGACTCATACAGCTCTTGAGACCTTTATATGGCAAAAGACAGGGGCGTAGCCAATACACACAATAGGAACAAAAGGGGGCGGTTCACACAATACAAGCAGGTAAAACACATGGGCTGATGAAGGCATATATTTCATCACACCCGTATTAAACAAATAGGTCCCTTTTACCTCCTGCACTTCCATCTCCACGAGGGGTCGCCTCCATATATCATATCGCAGCGCACACAAGTAAATGGGCTGCGCCGGCTCTAGTCATTTGGGCACAGCGGTTGGTGTTTCGGGAGTGACAAGACCGGTGGTGACGGCTATTTTCCCCTGCGAAATCATCAGAGACCGCATTGTCTCTAAAATTGATTCAATCGCAGCGGGATTCATAACCGCACCAGCTCCTTGTGCTGGGGCAGAAGCTACGGCTTGGGTTTGGGCTGGTGCTGGGGCAGCGGTCTGGGCTTGGGCTTGGGCTGCGGGAAATCTCCCTTTATTATCCTTCCACGGATTTCTACAGTCCTTGCGCCAATGTCCATCCTTCCCGCACCCGTAGCAATTGAGCTTGGCTTGGTCAGGGCGATTCCCCTCCTGACGCCACTCCTTCTGGCTTGGGGCTGCGGGTTTTGCCTCATGCACCTTTCCCTTCTGGGGAGGTGTTTCCTGACCTCTACAATTCTTGTACGCCACATTAAGCTGACAGAGTACCGTCTCCTCCGTGACGCCGGGACCTTGGGGACCAAACCAAGATCTGCCTAGGGCCCGTATCTCTGGCAAGCTGTTGGTAGCCAAGCAACAGAGCCAATGAACCCACTGTTCGTCGCTCATTAGAGCCCGTTCAGGCATACCCGGACAGCTGCGTCGATACACTGGCCACAGCCTTTCTGCGAAAACCCGTGGGGGTTCTCCAGATAACTGCACGGTCCCTTCTACACGGTCGAACGGACTACCGTCGTCCACTCCCATTACTTCTAAAACTTCCTCCCTGAGATCCGCATACCCTTTCCGTCCCCTCTTACTATCCTCTGAGAGGCACTGAAGGATTGTGGGATCCAGGGAGAAAAGCAACAGTTTCACCTGTTCCTGATCATCACAGCCATTAATGGCTGCTGTTTCCTCTATCTCCCTGAAATGAAGCGAGGGATCTCCCTTTACGGTGAGTCGTGCGAGGTGGCTCACCATGGACCTTAATTGCGGGCCAGCGTAGGGCACCACGAGCTGGTTCTGGTGGGGTCCGATACTGCCATCGGCAGCGTTGGGACCGAACCTCTGGTGCCGAGCGGGACACATTGGTGCCGGTCCCGGCTTTGCTACCAGTGGTTCTTCCTCACACTCCACCTCGGCTACCTCCTCTTTCACTACCCCCTCCTTTTCCGGCCAAGTCTCACTATAACTCGGCGATGCTGAGGGCTCGGTGGCTGGTACCACAATTACCTGAGCTGGAATCGGCTGTTTTGATTCCTTTAAAAAGTCCATGTGACTGGCTTTCGGGCTGACGAGACACACCATGCCTTTTGCCTTAACCAGGGCCATTCTTAGGTCCTCTATGGTCTTTTGGCAGGGGCCATGGTCTGTGCTCTTAAACCTGTGCTCGAGGGCTAGCTTGTAAGCTGCCTTAACCTCTACTACTCTCTCCTCCTGCGCTCTTAGCTGTTGTGCAAGGCGGGCGTTTTTCTCCTGTATCCTCGTTTCATTGATCTTTGCCTCAGTAACCTGGCACTCCAGGTACTCTATCCTAGCCTGATGTTGACTAGCTACCACTTGGCGTTCCTGATTCAGCGCGTGAAGCGCTGCGATGAGTTTTTCCCCTCCCATGGCCTTTTCCTCTATCATTGCTGCCTGGGTTGTGATCTTGGCTGCCTGTGCTGCAACGACCCGGTCCAAGATCTGGACCTGCTCTTGTAACACATCAGCCACACTGCCTTTTCCACTGACTTCTTATGCTCTTTGCTCTCTGTCCACCTGATGGCTGCGTCTACCGGACGCCCATCCAGCAAGAGGTCGGAAATCCACTGCTTAGTGAGATTTACCTTGCCAAAGACATAATCCGCTATCCTCTCATCCATTGCATTTCGACCATTCAAACTTGGATCTACTATATTGCAATCCTGCTGCCAGAGTCCTGCCGTGGTCACCATTTTCAGTAAGGGGTTTTCCTTGAGAGATTTCCCTGAGGTTTCTCTCTCTAGAGGCCTCTCTCTCTCTTGCACAGTAAAACCTTGAGTGGTTCGACCCACTCGCCCCTTAGATTCTATACTCTGGACTTTGGGGCAGGAACTACAGTGTAAAGAAAACTCTTGTAGACCAAGTTTGATGAAACAAAATGAAATTTTATTGCATAAGGAAAAATATCAAATCAAATGCAAGCAGATAAGAGAGTACATGGGAGGGAAAAACACAAAACAAATCATAACGACACAACACTAACTAAGGCAAATACAGGCATCTTATACTCTACAAAGATCATCATGAAATAAGGAAACACACGGAACATCGAGGGACAACAACTCATGTTAATTGTACCCTTAAATCCACCCCCTTATTAAACCTATCTAGATCTGATTGTGAAGGGCCAGAAACATGCTCACCAAACCCACTAGGAAGTGCAAGGTTTTGAAATCGAGTCTGTGTTTGGTCCTTTCAGGCGTTCCATCTCCACGTAGATCATGGAGCCCCTGCGAGCTGCACCACACCGCTCTCCTGAGGTGGGGGTCGGGGGCAGCTGGACACCGGCGGGCCTGGATGTCGGCGATCTCGAGGATCGTCGGCTCGACCCTGGTCAGGGGAGCCTTGGGCTGGCTCCCATCGCTTCTTCAGTTTCCTTTTATCTCTTCTCCCGGGCCGGGGTGGCTGGAAGGTTTATTCTCTTGGGGTTTTTATTTTTTTGTCTCTTCTCCCAAGTTGGGTCGATGGCCTCTCATTCCGGCAATGGCCCGGGGATGGTCGATGATCTCCCGATATGTTTCCCCGGGGTGGGACGCCGGCTTCGAGACGGCCTTCTCGATGTTGGCTTTCTTCTTCCTCCTGCGAGTGCCTGTTTCTTCTTCTGAGTGTCCGGATTCAAAACTGCACACCAGCTGCAACTGTCTCCAAGCTTGCCCCAGCTGCCGAAAAGTCTTCCAGATATACCTTTCTTCCAGAAACTTCCGTCTCCCGCCTAAAATCAGGTTAGTCTTTGTTTTACTCTTGGCGGGCTGGGAGCACAGTGGGGTAGTTATTATATTTTAAAATGTTTTAAACGGCCGGTAAAGGCCCATCTCTGGTCTGGAATGACCTTCATTGTTTTTAATGTCCTGCTGATCTCGTTATCTAGTCCTTGGTGCTGTTCTCATGAATATGAAATTGTTCCCTTTTGTCTGGGTCAACATTTAGATGGCCTCTGTCTCCAGGCCGATCTTGACTGGATCTGCATCTAAGCCATACGCATACGTGTGGGTCTGGTTTCGTTCTCTCAGAAACGGCTTCCAGAACTTACTGTGGGTTGAATCCACAAAGCTGTCTGAGGTTGCGCAGGAACCATTTTAAAGTGTCCCACTAAGCCGGTCACATGGTATGGCGGCCATTTTGTATGCCCCTTTTCCTGAGCTTCTTTTAAAACAGTCTTTAAAATCATGGCCTCTTCTGCCAGAGGACCCTTATTATTATAAAGTCCAATTTTGTGAATCCTACATGACCGCCGACAGTGCAGGAGTCCCTCAGTACTGCCTCTCCGACAGTGCAGCGCTCCCTCAGTACTGCCCCTCCAACATTGCGGCACTCCCCCAGTACTGCCCCCTCCAACAGTGCAGTGCTCCCTCAGTACTGCCCCTCCGACAGTGCAACGCTCCCTCAGTACTGCCCCTCCGACAGTGCGGCACTCCCTCTGTACTGACCCCTCCGACAGTGCAGCACTTCCTCAGTACTGCCCCTCCGACAGTGCAGCTCTCCCTCAATACTGCCCCTCCGACAGTGCAGCGCTATCTCAGTACTGCCCCCTGACAGTGCAGCTCTCCCTCATTACTGCCCATCTGAAAGTGCAGCTCTCCCTCAATACTGCCCCTCCGACAGTGCAGTGCTCCCTCAGTACTGACCCTCCAACAGTGCAGTTCTCCCTCAGTACTGCCCCTCCGACAGTGCAGCTCTCCCTCAGTACTGCCCCCTCCGACAGTGCGGCGCGCCCTCAGTACTGCCCCTCCGATGTTGCGGCACTCCCCCTGTATTGCCCTCTCCGACAGTGCAGCGCTCCCTCAGTACTGCCGCTCCGACAGTGCGGTGCTCCCTCAGTACTGACCGTCCGACAGTGTAGCAATCCCTTAGTACTGACCCTCCGACAGTGCGGCGCTCCCTCTGTACTGCCCCACCGACAGCACAGCGCTCCCTCAGTAATGCCCCTCCGACAGTGCGGCGCTCCCTCAGTACTGCCCCTCCGACAGTGGAGCGCTCCCTCTGTACTGCCCCGACAGTGCGGCACTCCATCATTACTGCCCTTCCGACAGTGCAGATCTCCCTCATTACTGCCTCTCCGAAAGTGCAGCTCTCCCTCAATACTGCCCCTCTGACAGTGCAGTGCTCCCACAGTACAGCCCCGCTGACAGTGCAGCTCTCCCTCAGTACTGCCCCCTCCGGCAGTGCAGCGCTCCTGCAGTACTGCCCCTCTGACAGTGTGGCGCTCCCTCAGTACTGCCCCTCCGACAGTGCAGCGCTCCCTCAATACAGCCCCTCCGACATTGCGGCGCTCCCTCAGTACTGCCCCCTCCGACAGTGCGGCACGCCCTCAGTACTGCCCTTCCGTCATTGCGGCACTCCCTCAGTACTGCCCCCTTCTGTGGTGTACGTGCCTTTAAGAGCCCCTGTGTACTGTAATGCCGGTAATGGCCACTCGGGCTATATAAGCCTGTATAGTGTTTTGTATCTTTTAGTTCACCTCCAGACTTTGTCCAGTAAACACCTGTAAACCAACTCCTGCATTCCGTGTCTTCATTCACACACGGACACAACAGTGGCGACGAATTGGAAACGGACTTACCTGCAATTCGGCAGCACCTCAAGGAGATCGATTCCTCAGACGAAGGAAGAAGAAAAAAAAAACTGTGGTTTCACCAGCTAGCCAGGCTGGTGTCAGGTACTGCAATAATTCTTCCTGGGCGGCGGGCTGGGGCTCGATCGGCTGGCTCTACAGCGGGGCCAAGCAGTGAAGGCGCAGGCAAACAAATACGAAGGGTGGAGCACTCGGGAGACGGCCAGCTCTGCAAAGCAGGTCGGCGTTTGGACCATGCAGAGGGCGGGGAAAGTCCCAGAGAGTCCGCCGGGAACAAGTCTCCGACTATTAAAAATATTTGTATGAATAAAAACCGCGGAGAACAGCGTTGTCAGCAGCAACAGCGGCGGGAAAGCGCGGGAGGCGCCTTTTTTTTCAGCAAGGAAGAAAGGAAAGCGTGGGAGGCGCCATTTTTTTTTTAGGATGCCTAAGACTGGCAACATTACTACTTTCGATAATGATGTAGAGGATTGGGCCACATATGTGGAAAGAGTGGAAGTATATTGCACAGCGAATGAAATAAAGGATGATAAAAAGGCATCGGTACTTCTAAATCTAATGGGCGCAAGGACATACAGGCTGTTACGAAACTTAATCACTCCAGCCAAACCGATGGACAAGAATTTTAAGGAGATTGTTGATACCCTACACTGCCAATTCGGGGCAGGACTGGCAGATTCTCTACGAGAAAAATTCGTCTGCGGTCTCCTAAGTGAAGGAACACAAAAAAGGCTACTTTCTGAGAAAGATTTGACACTGGACAAGGCTTTCAGTGTAGCTGTATCATACAAAGCAGCAGCAAGAGGAGCTGCAGAGATACAGCAAAAGCCAAAGGACTTCGGCACCCATGAAATGACACGGGGTTTCGAGAGATGTTATCGCTGCGGCAGATCCACCCATGACCAGAGGGACTGCTGGTTCAAGGACAAAGCATGCAGGCAATACGGAAAGATGGGACACATTACACGTGTATGCCGATCTGGAAACAAAAAATCCACTGACAGAAAAAAAATCAATAAGGAAAAGTACAGAAAGGTACAAATGATGACGGACAGTATCTCCGAAGACCAGAAGAGCGATAGCGACTCCGGAAACAAGAGACTAAGCTCTCTCAAATTACATAATGTAATTGCCAAAGAAAATTACCAGACCAGTTGGGTTACCCTCATGATAGCGGGGTCCCCAGTTAAAATGGAGCTAAATACAAGATCAGCTCTGACCGTCATAAGTAGACGGGATTACGAGCGGCTATTTCCGCATATACCTTTGAAAGGCACATCCATTATCTTGAAAACATATACGGGGCAGAAAGTATACCCCAAAGGAAAAATAAAGGTGCCTGTTGTATACAACGGCAAGGAAATACAGAAGTTGTATTTATACGTTCTGCAAGATGGTGGTCCACCGCTGTTGGGACGTGAATGGATCAGGAAGATACGTTTGGACTGGCACTCCATTCAGGCACTGACGGTGACCAGTAAGAAAAAAAATGATGATGACATCATACCTGAACGATTAAAAGACATCTTGGCCAACGCCAAAGAAGTGTTCCAACAGGAACTAGGAACCTTGAAAGGCGTCACCGCCTCAATAAAGGTGGAAGATGCGGCAATTCCCAAGTTTTTTAAGGCAAGGCCGGTGCCATACGCAATTCGTCCAGCAGTCGAGGCAGAGCTGCAGAATTTGGAAAAGACAGGTGTGTTATCCAAGATAGATTGGAGCGAGTGAGCAACACCCATCATCCCGGTCATGAAGAAAACATTAAATAATGATAAATCTGAAGAACAGAGAAAAATTTGCATCTGTGGGGTCTTCAAGGTGACTGTAAACCCAGTCCTTCACACGGTACAGTATCCTCTTCCGAGGATAGAAGATATTTTCGCCTCACTATCCGGAGGGAAACGTTTCACAAAAATTGACTTGGCACAGGCATATCTACAGATGGAGGTTGAGGAGGCCTCTAAAAAGTATCTCACAATAAACACACACAAAGGCCTGTACCAGTACAATCGACTGGTTTTCGGAATAGCATCAGCTCCAGCTATCTGGCAAAGAGCTATGAAACAAGTCCTGCAAGGGATTCCTGGGACTCAATGCTACCTAGACGACATCCTTGTAACAGGAGAAAACGACAACGAACGCCTTGCCAATTTGGAGAAGGTGCTCACTAGGCTGAGAGAACGGGGCCTATGAGCAAACCGCCCCAAGTGCAAATTTTTCCAGAAACAAATATCATATTGTGGCCACATAATTAATGAAGAAGGGTTGCATAAGTCCCCTGAGAAAATTGAAGCGGTCATAAAAGCACCAGCACCTGAAAATGTCTCACAATTAAGGTCGTTCCTGGGATTGATAAATTACTGCCATAAATTTTTACCGAACTTGTCAACTGTTCTGCACCCTCTTAACGAACTGCTACAAACGGGAGTAATTCGTGAATGGAGCGAGGACTGTAAACGTGCCTTCCATAAATGTAAAGGCTTGATCACGTCCAAGGAAGTTTTGGCTCATTACAACCCATCACTGCCAATCAGACTGGCGTGCGATGCATCCCCTTACGGCGTAGGAGCGGTATTATCGCATAGATTCCCTGATGGCTCGGAGCGGCCGATAGCTTTTGCGTCACGCTCATTGAACTCAGCTGAACGTAACTATGCCCAGATCGACAGGGAGGCACTCAGCCTGGTGTGGGGAGTGAAGAAATTCAACCATTACCTACACGGGCAAAAATGTACCTTGTTGACTGACCATCAACCCCTCGTCTCCATATTCAACCCTAAAAAGGGTGTTCCCATTATGACAGCGCAAAGGCTACAGAGGTGGTCCCTTTTCCTAGGGGCACACCGATATGACATAGAATACAAAGGATCTAAACAGCATGGAAATGCTGACGGTTTATCGCGTCTACCGTTGCCAACGGTAGGAGAGGCACCTACAGTGGACCCAGTGGAAATGTTCCACTCTACCATAGTAGAATGTCTACCAGTAACAAATTCTGCCATTGAAAAGGAAACGAGAAATGACCCGACTCTCTCATGAGTCTACGATTTAACGGTGAAGGGATGGCCAGCACATGGCGAACCACTGTTGCCAGCATTCTCGCAAAGAAGGGAACAGCTGTCAGTGTGCCGAGGAACCTTGATGTGTGGATCCAGAGTGGTGATTCCACCCAAACTCCAGGATAAAGTGCTAAAGGAGCTTCACGAGGGGCGCCTGGGTGGAGTGAAAATGAAGAACCTAGCCAGAGCGTTTGTGTGGTGGCCAGGTATCGATGGAGACATCGAAGAAATGACCAAGGGCTGTCTAGGATGCCAGAAGGTCCAAAACGCCCCACCACAAGCCCCTCTACATCCATGGGAGTGGCCCTCATCTCCATGGCAAAGGGTACACATCGACTTTGCTGGTCCATTTATTGACTCAATGTTCTTAATCGCGGTTGATGCACACTCCAAGTGGCCGGAGGTAATAAAGATGTCCTCCACCACCACGGAAAAAACCATCACAGTATTAAGGACCATATTTGCCAGGAATGGGCTGCCTGAACAGATCTGTTCTGATAATGGACTACAATTTGTGTCCGAAGAATTCAGGAAGTTCTTCAAAAACAATGGGGTTAAGCACTACACGTCCGCCCCATACCATCCCGCCACCAATGGATTGGCTGAAAGGTTTGTCCAGACCTTCAAGAAGGCCATAAAGGCCATGGGTAATGAAGACATAAATCTACAGCATAAGGTAGATAACTTCTTGTTTGCGTACAGGAATGCAACACATGTGGTTACAAACCAAACTCCCGCCATGATGTTTTTCAATAGAAGACTAAGATGCCGGCTGTATGTGATCAAGCCAAACATCAGAAGGGACGTAGAGAACCGGCAATTTCAAGGCATGAATGAAAGGCCAACTAGAACCTTCCAGATAGGTCAACAAGTTTTGGCCCGGGACTACCGTACCGAGAAATGGCAGCCTGGAACTATTTGCACACGACTAGGACTGCTGATGTATACCGTGGACATTGAAGGAAGCATAATAAGGCACCATGCTGACCAGATCATAGAGTCATCCGAAAAGGGACAACCTACACCACAACTCTATACACCTAATGATGAAGCAGAGATACCCATAGTATCTACCTCCGATCCGGTGATGCTAGAACCAGATGAACCCGACACTGGCGTTCCAGCCGAATCGACCTTGCCAAAAGAACCTACTACACCACCGAAAACTACTACACCACCGAGGCGTTATCCGGACCGAGTCAGGAAGCCTCCAGAGAGACTGACTTATAATTGATTAACTGCAGCAATATGTATATTATTGTTCTTGTAAACATGTTAAATAACAATTACTTAAAATGTTATGTACTGGTTGTCTAAAAGGGGCGGAATTGTGGTGTATGTGCCTTTAAGAGCCCCTGTGTACTGTAATGCCGGTAATGGCCACTCGGGCTATATAAGCCTGTATAGTGTCTTGTATCAGTTAGTTCACCTCCAGACTTTGTCCAGTAAACACCTGTAAACCAACTCCTGCATTCCGTGTCTCCATTAACACACGGATACAACACCTTCGGCAGTGCAGCACTCCCTCAGTACTGCCCCTCCGACAGTGCAGCACTCCCTCAGTACTGCCCCTCCGACAGTGCAACGCTCCCTCAGTACTGCCCCTCCGACAGTGCGGCACTCCCCCTGTACTGCCCTCTCCGACAGTGCAGCGCTCCCTCAGTACTGCCCCTCCGACAGTGCAGCACTCCCTCAGTACTGCCCCTCCGACAGTGCAACGCTCCCTCAGTACTGCCCCTCCGACAGTGCGGCACTCCCCCTGTACTGCCCTCTCCGACAGTGCAGCGCTCCCTCAGTACTGCCCCTCCGACAGTGCAGCACTCCCTCAGTACTGCCCCTCCGACAGTGCAACGCTCCCTCAGTACTGCCCCTCCGACAGTGCGGCACTCCCCCTGTACTGCCCTCTCCGACAGTGCAGCGCTCCCTCAGTACTGCCCCTCCGACAGTGCAGCACTCCCTCAGTACTGCCCCTCCGACAGTGCAACGCTCCCTCAGTACTGCCCCTCCGACAGTGCGGCACTCCCCCTGTACTGCCCTCTCCGACAGTGCGGTGCTCCCTCAGTACTGCCCCTCCGACAGTGCGGCGCTCCCTCAGTACTGCCCCTCCGACAGTGCAGCGCTCCCTCGGTACTGCCCCTCCGACAGTGCGGTGCTCCCTCAGTGCAGCCCTTCCGACAGTGCGGTGCTCCCTCAGTACAGCCCCACCGACAGGGCAGCGCTCCCTCAGTAGTGCCCAGAGCAGGAGAGGCTGATTCAAAAAGAGCTGTGCTAGGGCATTGGTTTAACTTAAGCGCGGTGATTTTAGATTAAAAACTATATGTAGATAATTAAGTGATATTCCAAACTTGAGAACCTAATTAATTAAATAAAGTACAATAGAGATGGCAGGGCAGGTGATGTGTTGCAGCTGTAGCATGTGGGAGCTGCAGCTGTAGCATGTGGGAGCTGGCGGACCCCAGCCTGATCCAGGGCGACCACATCTGCAGTAAGTGTCTGCAGCTGGAGGAACTTCGGCTCAGTGTTGATGAGCTGGAGTCCGAGCTTCGGACACTGCGATGCATCAGGGACGGGGAGAGTTACCTGGACACTTTGACCCAGGAGGCAGTCACACCCCTTCGGATAAATACTTCAGATTCGTTCTGTGGTCAGGGACAGGAGGGTGTGACTACGAGCGAGGCAGGTATGGGGATCCAGGAGTTAGCATTGGAGAAGCCTCAGCCCTTGTACTTGTCCAACAGGTACGAGGTTCTTGCAGCCTGTGTGGACGAGAGCAGGGACTGCAGGGAAGATGAGCAAACTGACCACAGCACCGTGGTTCGGGGGCCATTCAAGTTGGGGGAGTAAAAAGAAATGTAGTCGTGGTAGGGGACAGTATAGTTAGAGGCATAGATACTGTTCTCTGCAGCCGAGAACATGAGTCCCGAAGGTTGTGTTGCCTGCCCAGTGCCAGGGTTAAGGACATCTCCTCGGAGCTGGCAGGAACTTGGAGTGGGAGGGGGAGGATCCAGTTGTCATGGTTCTCTCTTCTTTCTCTTAGGCAATCCCTTGGATCCGAGGATGACTTGCTTCCACATTAAAAATGAGTTCTCAGGTGACTGATGAGTCCAATGCGGGACCTACAGTCTCTGTCACAGGCGGGATAGATGGTGGTTGAAGGGGCGGGTGCTTGGGTTGACGTGCGCTCCTTCCGCTGTTTGCACTTGGCTTCCGCTTGCTCCCAGCGAAGAGACTTGAGGTGTTTGGCGCCTTCCCGGATGCTTCTCCTCCACTTTGTGCGGTCTTGGGCCAGGGATTCCCAGGTGTCGGTGGGGATGTTACACTTTTTCAAGGAGGCTTTGAGGGTGTCCTTGAAGCGTTTCCTCTGCCCACCTGGGGCTCTCTTGCCGTGCCGGAGCTCCGAGTAGAGCGCTTGTTTTGGGAGTCTCGTATCAGGCATGCGGACAATGTGACCCGTTCATCGGAGCTGATTGAGCGTGGTCAAAGCTTCGATGCTGGGGATGTTGGCCTGAGCAAGAACACTGACCTTGGTGCGCCTATCCTGCCAATGGATTTGCAGGATCTTGCGGAGGCAGCGTTGGTGGTACCTCTCCAGTGCTTTGAGGTGCCTGCTGTACATGGTCCATGTCTCTGAGGCATACAGCAGGGCGGGTATCACTGCTGCTCTGTAGACCATGAGCTTAGTGCCGGGTTTGAGGCCCTGGTCTTCAAACACTCTCTTCCTCAGGCGACCGAAGGCTGCACTGGCACACTGAAGGCGGTGTTGGACTTGGTTGTCGACGTCTGCCCTTGTTGACAGTAGGCTCCCGAGGTATGGAAATTGGTCCCCGTTGTCCAAGGCCTCGTTGTGGATTTTGATAATCAGGGGGCAGTACTGTGTGGCGGGGGCAGGTTGGTAGAGGACCTTTGTCTTACGGATGTTTAGTGTAAGGCCCATGCTTAGGGGCATAGATACTGTTCTCTGCAGCCGAGAGCATGAGTCCCGAAGGCTGTGTTGCCTGCCCGGTGCCAGGGTTAAGGACATCTCTTCAGGGCTGGAGAGGAACTTGGCGTGGGAGGGGAAGGATCCAGTTGTCGTGGTCCACGTAGGAACCAACGACATAGGTAGGACGAAGAAAGATGTTCTGCTGAGGGAGTTTGAGGAGCTAGGATCGAAATTATAAAGCAGAACCACAAAGCAAATTGGCGTAGGGTGAATAAGATCAGAGAGTTGAATGCGTGGCTCAAAGACTGGTGTGGGAGAAATGGGTTTCGGTTCATGGGGCACTGGCACCAGTACTGGGGAAAGTGGGAGCTGTTCCGTTGGGACGGGCTCCACTTCAAGCATGCTGGGACCAGTGTCCTGGCGAATCGAATAACTGGGGCTGTAGATAGGGTTTTAAACTAAATAGTGGGGAGGGTTCAGGTGAAGGGGAATTTAGAAAGTCAAAGCGAAAGGAGGAGGCAATAGTGCAGGGTAGCGATAGGAGTAATGAGAACCAGAGTGTGACAGGAAGGGACAGAGCGTACGAACATAAGAGTGAACCAGCAAATAGAGTCAGAGTAGGGAAAAATGGTAAAAAGACAAAATTAAAAGGTCTTTATCTGAATGCACGCAGCATTCGTAACAAGATAGATGAGTTGAAGGCACAAATAGAAATAAATGGGTATGATCTGATAGCCATTACAGAGACGTGATTGCAAGTTGACCAAGGCTGGGAACTGAATATTCAGGGGTGTTTGCCATTTCAGAAGGATAGGCAGAAAGGACAAGGAGGTGGGGTAGCTCTGTTAATAAAGGATGAGATCAATGCAGTGGTGAGAAATGATATTGGCTCAGAAGATCAAGATGTAGAATCAGTTTGGGGTGGAGATAAGAAATAGTAAGGATAAGAAGTCATTGGTGGGAGTGGTCTACAGGCCCCCTAACAGTAGCTACCCAGTAGGACAGAGTATAAATCAAAAAATAATGGGGGCTTGTAAAAAAGGTACTGCAATAATTGTAGTGATCAATAACATGTCATTCTGTGGTGGACACTAGGTGGAGCAGTAGAGCTGTATATAGCTGTATGTATAAGACTACACTACCCAGCTATACATTATATTAAGACTACATTACCCATGAGGCTAGGCTACCCACAAGGCAGCAGTCAAGATGGAAGCCTCTACAAGATGCTGTACAAGTCCACATGTGCTCAATAAAAGTAACTAGCAAAAGCTAGCTGTGTTCATAATAAGAATGTCTAGTTATTAATGAACATAACATGGTGCCAGGGTGGTGAAGATCTGCTGAAAATTGTGAAAAGCGACATGGAGAATTTGAAGACACCAGAGCGTTTGAAACTCACAGAAAAAATCGACTACAATTGGCAGACTTTTAAACAGCAATTCGAACTCTACATTGCAGCCATCGGATTCGGTATGAAGCCAGACGCAAGGAAGATAGCGTTGCTGCTTACGGTTGCAGGCCCACAGGCGATAGAGGTATTTAATACATTTGTATTTAATCCAGAGGAGAACAGAGGAAAATTAGAAGATGTGCTAAAAAAATTTGATGCACATTGCTCTCCCAAAACGAATGAGACGTATGAAAGATACATCTTCCATTCTCGGACACAGCAACAAAATGAGACTTTTGATAGCTTTATAACTGATCTGAAACTGAAAGCACAGACATGTAATTTCTCTGAGCTCAAAGCATTCATGATTCGTGACCAGATTGTGTTTGGTATTCATGATAAAAAAGTCAGGGAACGTCTGTTGAGAGAAACCGAACTAAATTTGGAAAATGCGGTGAAAATATGCCAAGCCAGCGAGCTAGCTCGAAATCACGCGAAGACTTTCAGTGAAATCAATAATGATGTGAATTTAATGAGTGATAATGCTGCTGTCGGTGCTGTGTCCTACAAGGGGAAGAAACGTGGGCAGAACAGAAATGAAAAGCAATCGGAGGATGACATTTTTAATTGTAAACGCTGTGGTTACAAACACCAGTTAAGACAATGCCCAGCGTTTGGAAAAATGTGCACAAAGTGTAATGGAAAGAATCACTTTGCCAAACAATGCTTTTCAAAAGTAAAAACGACGAAAGGGCAACGAGTTAATGTGATTGAGGACACTGATTTAAGTGAGACATTTTTTGTAGGAATGGTGTCATGTGACGATATCAAAAAAGATACAGAAAATGTGCAGCCCTCAGAAATAGACAATGCTGAACATAAAGTTAATGCAGTAAAAGAGGACAAATGGATGACCCCACTGCAGGTAAATGGAGCATTAGTTACATTGAAACTGGACACTGGGGCAAAAGCAAACTTAATCAGTATGAGTGACATTAACAATATGAAAGAAAAGCCCAAAATACAGAAAAAGTCAGTACTACTGAAGGACTATAATGGACAGAAAATAGATAGCTTAGGTGTATGCAGACTTAAAGTGACAGTCAAAGACAAAGTGCATCATCTCATGTTTTCTGTTGTGGCTGAAAGACTTGATTCGATACTAGGTGACAAAGCTTGTGAAGACTTAGAACTGGTCAAGAGAGTTTACCATATAAACTGTGCCATAAGCAGACCAGATGACTCAGGTGATGAAGCAGAGAGCCCATCAAGGATGAAAAGGCCAAAGGGTATCCATGTCTTCAAAAAGCCTAGTTTCTCCAAGAAGAAAGAAAAAGACTTTAAGGTCAAAGAGAAGCCAAAGGAAGAAAAGCACAAAGAGGAAAAACACAAGGAGAAAAAGTCCAAAGATATAACAGCAGCAGATGTTGTTAAGCAGTGGAAAGAGAAAAAGAAAAAGAAGAAGCCTGCACCAGAGCAGGAAGCAGTTCCGGTGGATACTCCTTCTTCCCTCAGGCCAATCTTTGGTGTTCCATTAGCCGAGGCTGCTGAGAGGACTGTGCCGTATGATGGGATCCAGCTGCCAGCAGTTTTTCGAGAGTGCATTGATTACATTGAGAGTTATGGCATGAAGAGTGAAGGAAACACTGAAACCCTCTCCAAGCAAAAATCGCAAGGAGACCTCGATCTATACAAGAGCAGATTGATGACAATGCCGCAACTGCATCTTGTCATTCACCGCCAGAACAATCTCATGAAGACACATCAGACTTACCCGTGTTGAGAAGATTCACACGTGAAGTAAAAGAGCCTGATAGAATTAATCTTTGAGTACAATGTAAAGCTTTGAAAATGTGTTGACTGTTTTGAAAATATTTATGTTTATATAGCACTAACAAAAGTGTTACTGATATTATCTTTATTGTTTTCTTGAAAGTTGATTGATATTGATTTTGTTAAACCTCAAAGAAAGGAGGATGTAGTGATCAATAACATGTCATTCTGTGGTGGACACTAGGTGGAGCAGTAGAGCTGTATATAGCTGTATGTATAAGACTACACTACCCAGCTATACATTATATTAAGACTACATTACCCATGAGGCTAGGCTACCCACAAGGCAGCAGTCAAGATGGAAGCCTCTACAAGATGCTGTACAAGTCCACATGTGCTCAATAAAAGTAACTAGCAAAAGCTAGCTGTGTTCATAATAAGAATGTCTAGTTATTAATGAACATAACAATAATCATGGGCGATTTTAATCTTCATATAGATTGGACAAATCAAATTGGCAAGGGTAGCCTTGAGGATGAGTTCATAGAGTGTATTCGGGATGGTTCCTTAGAACAATACGTTGTGGAACCAACCAGGGAACAGGCTATTTTAGATCTGGTAATGTGTAATTAGACAGGATTAATTAATGATCTGATAGTAAAGGATACTCTCGGGAAGAGTGATCATAGCATGGTAGAATTTCAAATTCAGTTTGAGGGTGAGAAGCTTGGGTCTGAAACTAGTGTCTTAAACTTAAATAAAGGTAATTGCAAAGGTATGAAGACAGAGTTGGCTAAAGTGGACTGGGAAAATAGATTAAAGGGTAAGACGGTAGATAAGCAGTGGCAGACTTTTTTTTGACAGATTTTTTGACAGATGAACTGTCAGCGTTTGACAGCTTAGGGAAGGTTTCAAACACTGCCAATCTCTGTTCTAAGGTGAGTCCTTGTACTGAAGGTTCACTAAAACCTATTTCCTTAGCAGAAATCAGATGGCTGCTGCATCTGAGAAAGCAGCAGCCATTCTGTCATCTCTGCTGTTGAGAAGAAGCACCTCCGGATCCCCAAGGGTTGAAGCCTGCAGGAAGAAGCAAAGGTAAGTAAACTTTTTCTAACACTTTACACTCACCTCTCATACTTATCTCTCCACACTTGCACCCATCACTCACCTCCACAGCGGACTTTTCGATCCCTCTCGCCCCCGCAGACCCACTGCTCGCATCACTGACCCTGGCGGGGTTTCCTGATGTCGGGAAGCCCGCACTTGCAGGGGTAAAATGGGGATAAGCCTCAAAACTGCCTGTTAACTACCTGTTAACAGGCAGTTAATTGTCTGTAATCCCCTTCCCTCCTCATGGAGACGGGTCCCTGCGCGAGTCGGGGACCCGCCTCCCGGGAAGGTGGCACGGAGGCGGGTTGGGAGTGGGTTCGGTACCCGCTCCCAGTTTCTGCCATTTTCCCGGCAGTCCCACCTCCACACCTGCCTCCCCAGGGCTGGCAAAATTCCCCCCATAGAGTCTGCCAAGTGATATAGATAGGTTAAGCGAGTGGGCAAAAATTTGGCAGATGGCGTATAATGTGGGAAAATGTGAGGTTATCCACTTTGGTAGGAAGAATATAAAAGCAAATTATTATTTAAATGGAGAGAGACTACAGAATGCTGCGGTACAGAGGGATCTGGGGGTCCTCGTCCATGAAACACAAAGTTAGCATGTAGGCACAGCAAGTAATTAGAAGGCAAATGGGATGTTGGCCTTTATTGCAACGGGATGGAGTATAAAAGTAGCGAAGTCTTGCTACAGCTGTACAGGGCGTTGGTGAGACCACACCTGGAGTACTGCGAACAGTTTTGGTCTCCTTATTTAAGGAGGGATATACTTGCATTGGAGGCAGTTCAGAGAATGTTCTCTAGGTTGATTTCTTATGAAGAAAGGTTGAGCAGGTTGGGCCTATATTCAGTGGAGTTTAGAAGAATGAGAGGGGATCTTATTGAAACATGTCAGATGCTGAGGGGGCTGGACAGGGTGGATGCAGGGAGGATGTTTCCCCTCGTGGGGGAATCTAGAACGAGGGGGCATAGTTTCAGAATAAAGGGGTCAGCCATTTAAGACGGAGATGAGGAGGAATTTCTTCTCTCAGAGTGTTGTGAATCTTGGGAATTCTCTACCCCAGAGAGTTGTGGAGGCGGAGTCACTGAATATATTCAAGGCGGAGACAGACAGATACTTGAGCTACAGGGGAGTCAAGGGTTATGGGGAGCGGGCGGGAAAGTGGAGTTGAGGCCAAGATCAGTTCAGCCATGATCTTATTGAATGGCGGAGCAGGCTCGAGGGGCCGAATGGCCGACTCCTGCTCCTATATGTCTTATGTTCTTATGTTCTTAACCCATTTAACCGCCTTGGCTCCATATCCGTCGATAACTTTACCCAACGAATATCTAGCGATCTCGGTCTTGAAAGCTCCAATTGTGTGCCAGTGCAGCCTTCGGTCGCCTGAGGAAGAGAGTGTTTGAAGACCAGGACCTCAAACCCGGCACTGAGCTCATGGTCTACAGAGCAGCAGTGATACCGGCCCTGCTGTATGCCTCAGAGACAAGGGCCATGTACAGCAGGCACCTCAAAGCACTGGAGAGGTACCACCACCGCTGTCTCTGCAAGATCCTGCAAATCCATTGGCAGGATAGGTGCACCAACGTCAGTGTTCTCGCTCAGGCCAACACCCCCAGCATCGAAGCTTTGACCACGCTCAATCAGCTCCAATGGACGGGTCACATTGTCCGCATGCCCGATACGAGACTCCCAAAACAAGCGCTCTACTCGGAGCTCCGGCACGGCAAGAGAGCCCCAGGTGGGCAGAGGAAACGCTTCAAGGACACCCTCAAAGCCTCCTTGAAAAAGTGTAACAGCCCCACCGACACCTGGGAATCCCTGGCCCAAGACCGCACAAAGTGGAAGAGAAGCATCCGGGAAGGCACCGAACACCTCGAGTCTCTTCGCCGGGAGCAAGCTGAAGCCAAGCACAAGGAGCGCACATCAACCCAAGCACCCCACCCACCCGCCCCTTCAACCACCGTCTGCCCCACCTGTGACAGAGACTGTAGGTCCCGCATTGGACTCATCAGTCACCTGAGAACTCATTTTTAATGTGGAAGCAAGTCATCCTCGGTTCCGAGGGACTGCCTAAGAAGAAGAAGAGAATTGACCCCCAGCCTCAACAGCTTTTTTGGGGGGAGAGAGTTCCAGATTTCCACTAACCCTTTGGGCTCGAATTTCCAAGCCCCGTGGAGGCGGGTTTGGAGGCGGGAGTGGGGGGGAAGTTGCAGAATCGGGGTGCACGAACCCTTCCCGCCCCCAACCCGCCCCCATGCCCGGTTCCCAGGAGGCGGGTACCCGACCTGTGCTGGGAGCTGCCTCTCCGAGGCGGGAAGGGGATTAGTGCCAATTAACTGCCTGTTAACAGGCAGTTTTTAGCCTAATCCCTGTTTTTATCCCTGAAGTGTGGGATTCCCGACGGCTCCAAACTACGCCAAGTTAGCGAGGCGGACCGTCGGTCTGAAGGGCTTGGAGGGTTCGAGATGTCCGGTGTTCAGGTGAGTGATGGGTGCATGAGTGCAGAGGTAAGTGTGTTTGGTGTGTGTAAAGTGTTTAAATTAGTTTTACTTACCATTACTTACTAATGCAGGCTTCCTTCCTTCAGGTCTCGGGAGTCCCTCATCTCACCGGCACAGAAAGCAGAATGGCCGCGAGCTGTCAAAAGTTGCAGCCTCGGCTTTCTGTTCTGGAGAGATTTCTAACTGAGTCTGTGGAGAAGGACTCAAGTTAGAAGTCAGATTGTCAGTGTTTGACAGCTTCACAGAGCCGTCAAACGCTGATATTTCATCTGTCAAAAGCTCCTGACAGATGAAATGTCAATCTGTGACGTCACCTGTTGCCGGGTGGCCCTTAATGGGCCTGCTGAGCCCGCTGGGCGGGTTCAACAAGGTCAATCAAGGGAAAATCACGTGGGTGGGCCACAACTCAATGGAGGCGGGACTACAACCTAAAAAGTGGGAGTCCCGCCTCTATCACGTCCCCATTGACAAAATCCAGCCCTTTGTGTGAAGAAGTGCTTCCTGACATCACCCCTGGCTCTAATTTTAAGGTTTATGCCCCCTTGTTCTGGACTCCCCCCACCAGAGGAAATAGTTTCTCTCTCTCGATCTACTCTATCGAATCTTTTAATCATCTTAAACCCTCGATTAGATCACCCCTTAATCTTCTAAACTTGAGGGAATACAAGCCTGGTCTGTGCAATCTGCCCTTGTAATTTAAGCCTTTTAGCCCCCCCAGGTATCAGTCTTGTGAGTCTGCGCTGCTCCCCCTGCAAGGCCGATATATCCTTCCCGAGGTTCGGTGCCCGGAACAGACGGCAGTGACTCCAGGTGTGTGACCTGAGCAGAGCTTTGTACAGCTGGAGGGTAAATTCCACCCTTTTGTATTCCAGCACCCACCCCGGTCACTCCCAGTCCCCGACCCCCTCCACACCCTCCTGCATTCCAGACCGTCTCCCAGTGAGCAGGTCCGTGCGAGGGTGACTGTGTGTGGGGGAGGAGGTTGTGTCATCAAGGGAGAGGCCCGGGTTTCCCCAGGATTGCAGCTCTCGGGAATTTCCCCGGAGGGAATCAGGAGTGAGTAAGTCAGACCGTCTGCCTGTAGAGTGTTGACCGGTAAAACAAGACTCTAGGAGACCGCGTCTATCCATCTCTCTCTCTCTCTCCATCTCTCTCCCTATCTCTATCTATCTGTACCGCTTATTATCTCTCTCTATCTCGCTCTCCATCTCTCTCTATCTATAACTCCAAATATCTTTCCATCCATCTGTCTCTCCATCTAGCTCTCTCTCTATATATCTCTGTACCTCTCACTATCTCTCTATCTCTTTCTTTATCTCTCTATCTCTCTCTATATGTATCTGTATATCTATCTACCTCTTTCTATCTATCTATCTTGCTCTCTCTCTATATATGTCTAACACTCTCTAAATATCTCCCTCGATCTTTCTCGCGCTCTCTATCTATCTATCCATCTATCTATCTTTCTACCTTTCTCTTTCTGTCTCTCTCTCTCTCTGTGTCTCTGTCTCTCTCTCTGTCTCTCTCTCTATCTCTGTCTCTCTGTCTCTCTCACTCTGTCTCTCTCTCTGTCTCTCTCTCTGTCTCTCTCTATCTCTGTCTCTGTCTCTCTCACTCTGTCTCTCTCTCTGTCTCTGTCTCTGTCTCTTTCTCTGTCTCTCTGTCTCTCTCACTCTGTCTCTCTCTCTGTCTCTGTCTCTTTCTCTGTCTCTCTCTCTATCTCTGTCTCTCTGTCTCTCTCACTCTGTCTCTCTCTCTGTCTCTGACTCTCTGTCTCTCTCTCTGTCTCTGTCCCTCTATCACTCCCTCTCTCTCACTCTGTCTCTCTCTCTGTCTCTGTCTCTGACTCTCTGTCTCTCTCTCTGTCTCTGTCCATCTATTGCTCTGTCTCTCTCTCTCTCTCTGTCTCTTTCTCTGTATATCCTGACCACTGCCTCCGGCCCCTATTCTGAGTCACTTGCTGGTGTGTTCGGCTCCGCTGCCCCTCACAGTGACTCAGGAATCCGAGGAATGTTGGAGTGACCGAGCCTTATCTACAGGCCGGATATGAGGCCTACACACACCCCACCCCCCTCACCGCCCCCCACACAGCCTGCGGCTCGGGTTACACAGCAAAGTCATTTGCATAAGAGGTTAGTCACAGAGCCCGCAAACATATAATAAAGAATTCCACATTCCCTCCCTTCACTGAGTAACAAAAGCCTGCTGACTGAGGTCACTGGGCTAGCAGACAGGCTTGAGCCACAAACAAAGGCCGGCTTGTGTTTCTCCCTAAGGCCTACAGGTCTCAACAACAGACAGGAGGTGTCAAACCAGCCCAATGAACAGCCCAATGACGCACGTAGATGAGCTGATCTCACAGCCCACCAGTCTCCGGTCAAGGAAGAATCGACACCCAAAAGGTTGAACTTTAAATATATCCATAGGAACAGGAGGGGGGGGGGGCATTCAGCCCCTCGAGCAAGTTCCACCATTCAAGGAAGATCACGGCTGGTCTGTGACCCAACTCTCCATCGATCCCGCCATTGAAAGAAAGAAAGAAAGACTTGCTGTTCTGTAAGTGCCTTTCACGACCTCAGGATGTCCCAAAGCGCTTTACGGCCAATGAAGTGCTACTTTGAAGAGTGGTCACTGTTGTAAAGTAGGAAACGCAGCAGCCAAATTGCGCACAGCAACAGCAATGAGACAATGACCAGATCATCTGTTTTCAGTGAGGTTGATTGAGGGATAAATATTGGCCCCGGGACACCAGGGAGAACTCCCCCGCTCTTGTTCGAAATAGTCCCATGAGATCTTTTACATCCACCAGCGAAGACAGAGCCTCAGTTTAACGTCTCCTCTGAAAGACGGCACCTCCGCCAGTGCAGCGCTCCCTCAGTACTGCCTCACCGACAGTGCTGCGCTCCCTCAGTACTGACTCACCGACAGTGCGGCGCTCACTCAGTACTGCCCCTCCGACAGAGCAGCTCTCCCTCAGTACTGCTTCTCCGACAGTGCGGCGCTCCCTCAGTACTGCCTCACTGACAGTGCAGCGCTCCCTCAGTACTGCCCCACTGACAGTGCAGCGCTCCCTCAGTACTGCCCCTCCGACAGTGCAGCACTCCCTCAGTACTGCCCCACCGACAGTGCAGCACTCCCTCAGTACTGCCCCTCCGACAGTGCAGCGCCCCCTCAGTACTGCCCCTCCGACAGTGCAGCACTCCCTCAGTACTGCCCCACAGACGGTGCAGCGCTCCCTCAGTACCGCCCCTCCGACAGTGCAGCACTCCCTCAGTACTGCCCCTCCGACAGTGCAGCACTCCCTCAGTACTGCCCCTCTGACAGTGCGGCGCTCCCTCAGTACTGCCCCTCCGACAGTGCAGCGCTCCCTCAGTACTGCCCCTCCGACAGTGCCGCACTCCCTCAGTACTGCCCCACAGACGGTGCAGCGCTCCCTCAGTACCACCCCCTGACAGTGCAGCGCTCCCTCAGTACCACCCCTCTGACAGTGCAGCGCTCCCTCAGTACTGCCCCTCCGACAGTGCAGCACTCCCTCAGTACTGCCCCTCTGACAGTGCGGCGCTCCCTCAGTACTGCCCCTCCGACAGCACAGCGCTCCCTCAGTACTGCCCCTCCGACAGTGCAGCGCTCCCTCAGTACTGCCCCTCCAACAGTGCAGCGCTCCCTCAGTACTGCCCCTCCGACAGTGTGGCGCTCCCTCAGTACTGCCCCTCCGATAGTGCAGCACTCCCTCGGTGCTTCCCCTCCGACAGTGCAGCACACCCACAGTACTGCCCCTCCGACAGTGCGGCACTCCCTCAGTACTGCCCCTCCGACAGTGCAGCCCTCACTCAGTACTGCCCCTCCGACACTGCAGCAGTCCCTCAGTACTCCCCCTCCGACAATGTGGGGAAATGTGAGGTTTTTCATTTCGGTCGGATAAATAGAAAAACAGAATATTTTTTAATAAGGTGAGATACTGGGAAATATTGGTATTCAGAGGGATCTGGGTGTCCTCGTACACGAATCCCAAAATGTGAGCATGCATGTACAGCAAGCAAGAAGGAAGGCAAATGGCACGTTGGCCTTTATTGCCAGGGGGTTTGAAGTACAAGAGTAAGGAAGTCTTGCTACAATTGTACAGGGCCTTGGTGAGCCCACACCTGGAGCACTGTGCACAGTTTTGGTCTCCTTATCTAAGGAAGGTATACTTGCCTTGGAGGCGGTGCAACGAAGGTTCACTAGATTGATTCCTGGGATGAGAGATCTGTCCTATGATGAGAGATTGTATAGAATGGGCCTAATACTCTCTGGAGTTTAGGAGAATGAGAGGTTGTTAGATCCGTGTATCTTGATGTTGTGTCCTTCAATAATTAGACAAGAGACTGCAGGGAACGATCAACAGTTGTTTACTGAATGAGGGTTACTCTAGAACCATCTTTACAGATCCCTACTCAGGGTTTATATACAGGTGTGGTCACTGCTGGTACTGCAGTATACAGGAGCTGTAAAAAGTAGTTCTCCCCTTAAAGGTACATACATTACAATTCCTCCCCTTTTAGATTAACAGTACCATAACACTCATTTAACAATTAAATATCAAACTAATTACAATTAACACTTTTAACATGCAACATTAACTGAAAATAGTCTATTTATAAATTCAGTCTTTGGGGAGGCTTCCTGATCCTTTCTGGATGGCGCCTTTCCCGAGTGTCTTGCTCTTGGTGCGGAGGCGATTCTGGCCCCCTGTCGTCGGTTGGTTCATCCGCTTCCGATGCTACTGTTTCTGGGGTAGATGCTACCTGTACGTCGGGTTCATCACCAGGTACGTATGAGCGAGACATGGGGTTGACTCGTTCCTGTGACTCTAGGATCTGGTCAACATGGCGTCTCACAATGGTCTCCCCAACATCCACTGTGTACATTAGTGGCCCCTGCCGTGTGCATATCGTTCCTGGTTGCCATTTCTCTGTTCGGTAGTCGCGGGCCAAGACTGGTTGCCTGGCATTGAAGCTCCTTGTCGGCTTCTCATTGATGTGCTGGAATTGCTTATTCTCAACATCTCTTCGTACATTTGGTCTGAGCAAATCCAGACGAGATCTCAACCTTTGGTTAAAGAACATCATGGCCGGGGCCTGGTTGGTGACTGCATGTGTCGTATTTCTGTAGGCTAACAGGACATTGTCCACCTTATGCTGCAGTGGAATGTCGTCATCGCACATGGCCTTTACTGCTTTTTTAAAGATTTGTACGAACCTCTCAGCCAATCCATTTGTGGCTGGATGATACGGGGCGGATGTGTAATGCCCTTCCCTTTCATAAATCTTCGAAACTCTTCGGACACAAACTGTGGTCTGTTATCAGAGCAAATCTGCTCTGGCAAGCCGTTCCTGGCAAAAATGGTCCGTAGGACTGCAATAGTTTTCTCCGTGGTGGTGGAGGACATTTTGATCACTTCAGGCCATTTCGAGTGCGCATCCACGGCTATTAAAAACATTGAGTCCATGAATGGACCAGCAAAATCAATATGCACCCGTTGCCATGGAGATGAGGGCCACTCCCATGGGTGTGGAGGGGCATGTGGTGGTGCATTTTGGACCTTCTGGCATCCTGAGCAGCTCTATGTCAGGTCCTCGATTTGCTGATCGATCCCCGGCCACCACACATAAGACCTAGCAAGGCTTTTCATTTTCACCCCTCCCAGATGACCTTCGTGAAGCTCATTGAGCACTCTATCCCTTAACTTGGGTGGAATTACCACTCGGGATCCACACATCAAGGTCCCCTGGCATACTGACAGCTGTTCTCTTCTGGATGAGAATGCTGGCAACAGTGAGCCGCCATGTGTTGGCCATCCCTTCACCGTCAAATCATATACTCGAGACAGTGTCGGGTCATTTCGGGTCTCCTTCTCTATACCAGCGTTAGTTACTGGCAAGCATTCAATTATAGTCGAATAAAATATTTCGACAGGATCCACTGCTGGTGCTTCCTCCGCAGTAGGCAGTGGCAGGTGTGATAGCCCATCAGCGTTTCCATGCTGTTTCGTGCCCTTATACTCGATTTCATATTGGTGCGCCCCTAGAAAAAGGGACCATCTTTGTAGCCGTTGCGCAGTCATCACCGGAACGCCCTTCTTTGGATTAAAGATGGAGACAAGTGGTTGGTGGTCAGTCAGCAGGGTGAACTTCTGTCTGTGCAGATAGTGATTGAACTTTTTCACCCCCCACACTAGGCTGAGGGCCTCCCTGTCAATCTGGGCGTAGTTACGCTCGGCTGAGGTTAGTGACCGAGACGCAAAGGCTACTGGCCTCTCCGAGCCGTCCGGGAATTTGTGCGACAGCACCGCTCCAATGCCATAGGGTGATGCATCACACGCCAACCGAATTGGTAGTGCTGGGTTGAAATGAGCCAACACCTCTTTTGATGTGATCAATGCTTTGCTCTTCTGGAAAGCTCGTTTACATTCGTCACTCCACTTCCATGGTACCCCCGTTTGCAGTCGGGTGTTCAGTGGGTGTAGTACGGTAGACAAATTCGGCAAGAACTTATGGTAGTAGTTTACCAGCCCGAGGAACGACCTCAGTTGTGACACATTTTCCGGTGCTGGAGCCTTGACTACTGCCTCAATCTTTTCAGGGGACTTATGTAACCCCTCTTTATCAATAACGTGGCCACAATACGAGATCTGCTTCTGGAAAAACTCGCATTTGTGGCGATTAGCTCGGAGCCCATATTCCTTCAATCTAGTGAGCACCTGCTCCAGGTTGGCGAGGTGATCACTTTCATTTTCGCCCATGACCAGGATGTCGTCCAAATAACACTGGGTCCCTGGAATCCCTTGCAGGACTTGTTCCATTGCCCTTTGCCAAATAGCCGGAGCTGATGCTGCCCCGAACACCAGCCAGTTCTATTGGTAGAGACCTTTATGAGTGTTGATCGTGAGGTACTGTTTCGAGGCTTCCTCTACCTCCATTTGCAGGTACGCCTGGGCCAGATCAATCTTAGTGAAGCGTTTCCCTCCCAATAGTGAGGCGAAAATATCTTCAATCCGCGGAAGCGTATATTGTACCGTGTGAAGGACTGGGTTCACTGTCACCTTAAAGTCCCCACAGATGCGAACCTTCTTTGGTTCCCCAGGCGTATTACTCAACGACCTCTTCATTACAGGAACGATGGGTGTAGCCCACTCGCTCCAGTCCACTTTGGACAGTACTCCTGAACGTTCCAAACCTTCCAGCTCTGCTTCGACGGCTGGGGGGATCGCATAAGGTACCGGTCTGGCCTTAAAAAACTTTGGGCTTGCATTTTCCTCTATTTTGATCGTCGCTGTTATGCCTTTTAGTGTTCCGAGTCCCTACTGGAACACTTCTTGTGCGTCAGTTAGCATTTTTGACAGTCGTCCAGGTGTGACGTCATCATCCTTTTTGGCATCTACAGTCAGTGCTTGTATGGAATGCCAATCTAGCTGTATCTTCCGGATCCATTCACGTCCTAGTAGTGGTGGTCCTCCATCTGGCAATACATATAGGTCCATTTTTGGTGTTTCCTTGCCGTTATATATATTACATTCACCTTTATTTTTCCTTTGGGGTAGACATTTTGCCCCGTGTACGTCTTCAAGACAATCTTTGTATCTCTCAAGGGTATATGTGAGAATAGCCGCTTGTAGTCACTTCGATTTATGACTGTTAGGGCTGATCCTGTGTCCAATTCCATTTTCACTTGGACTCCTGCTATCTTGAGCATGACCCAGATAGTTTGGTGATCCTCCATTTTGATCACATTATGTAGTTTCAGACAACCCAGCTCCTTGCTTCCGGAGTCTGTATCACTTTTCTGTTCGTCTGAACTGCTCTCCGTCACCTTATGTACCTTCTTGTACTTCTCCTGTGGAGATTTCTTGCTGCTGGTTTTCTTTCCCGACCTGCAGACTCTTGCTATGTGTCCTACTTTTCCACACTGTCTGCACACTTTGTCCTTGAACCAGCAATCCTTATGGTCGTGTGTTGTTCTGCCGCAGCGATAGCACTTCACTGTTCCGTATGACATTTCATTTGTGCCATATTCTTGCGGTCTCCGTTGCATCTCTGCCACGCCCCGTGCTGCTGCTTCATGTGATACTGCAATGCTGAAAGCCTTGTCCAGCGTAAGATCCTTTTCTGATAGAAGCCGTTTCTGGGTTCCTTCACTTTGAAGCCCACACACAAACTTGTCCCTTAAAGGATCTGCTAGTCCCGTTCCAAACGGGCAGTGTTTCGATAGCTTGCGCAGTTCCGTTAAATACTCAGCATTACTTTCATCTTTATGCTGGTTCCTTTTGTGAAACTTAAATCTTTCTGCTATCAGCAGCGGTGTGGGGTTTAATGGTCCTGTAGGATTGACACTATGTTTTCAAAATCGTTTTCTACTGGCTTCTCTGGGGTTACTAGGTTTCGTAGTAAGCCATACGTTTTTGCACCCATTGAATTCAACAATACCAGCGCTTTCTTGTCATCTGGCATTTCATTCGCCTTGCAGTGTACTTCTATGCGTTCGACATATGTTGTCCAATCTTCGACTTCATTGTCGAACGCTGTGATACTGCCACTCTTCGGCATTTTTGGGTGTGGTTAGACTGGCTTAAAATGGCGTCTCCCATGCTTTCCTTTCTTCCTCGCTGCGGCTTAAAATGGCGTCTCCCGCGCTTTCCTTTCTTCCCCGCTGACGCTGCTCGGCCCTTGAACACCGGCTGCGCTCTGCGCGTTTTCCTGCACGCCTCTCTCTCCCGTTGACGCTGCTCGGCCCTTGAGCACCGGCTGCGCTCTGGTCTCTCTCGCCTCTCTCCCCCATTGACGCCGCTCGGTCCTGTACACCGGCTGCGCCCTGTGCGCTCTACCCTCTCTCTCTCCCCCGTCGATGCTGCTCGGCCTTTTTCTGTGCCGTCGGTCGGCTCTAGCCGCCGCTGTCTGGGAAGGGTCTGCGCAGTACTTGTTGCCAGCCCGTTTCGCTGGACCACCACGACTGGAAAGCCAAGCCTGGCTCTCAACAGCCTCCCCTGCGATGCTCAAATCTCCGCTGCATGACTGGGGGGTTTCCCGTGGTCGACGCCCGTGCTTCTGGACTCGGCCTTCTTCCACTGTTCTCCAGGAGCGAATCCCTGGGAGGTGATGCAGAGTTGCAGGGATGTTTGAATCTGCGTCGTCGCCAATGTTAGATCCGTGTATCTTAATGTTTGTCCTTCAATAATCAGACAAAAGACTGCAGGGAACGATCAACAGGTGTTTACTGAATGAGGGTTCAAACTGCAACTGACTGTACAGATCACTACTCAGGGTTTATATACAGGTGTGGTCACTGCTGGTACTACAGTATACAGGAGCTGTAAAAAGTAGTTCTCCCCTTAAAGGTACATACATTACAGAGATATCTGTAAACTGACTGTTGTCTCTCAGTCCCCTCTCTCTCTGGGAGATATCTGTTCACTGACTGGTGTATCTCAGTCCCTCTCTCTCAGGGAGATATCTGTACACTGACTGAGATCTCTCAGTCCCTCTCCCTTAGGGAGATATCTGTACACTGACTGGTGTCTCTAAGTCCCCTCTCTCTCTCAGGGAGATATCTGTACACTGACTGAGATCTCTCAGTCCCTCTCCCTTAGGGAGATATCTGTACACTGACTGGTGTCTCTCAGTCCCTCTCTCTCAGGGAGATATCTGTACATAGACTGAGATCTCTCAGTCCCTGTCTCTCAGGGAGATATCTGTAAACTGACTGGTGTCCCGCAGTCCCCTCTCTCTCAGGGAGATATCTGTAGACTGACTGGTGTCCCTCAGTCCCCTCTCTCTCAGGGAGATATCTGTACACAGACTGGTGTCTCTCAGTCAATCTCCCTCAGGGAGATATCAGTACACTGACTGATGTCTCCCACTCCTCTCGCTCAGTGGGATATCTGTACACTGACTGGTGTCTCCCAGTCCCTCTCTCTCTGAGATAACAGTACACTGACTGGTGTCTTTCAGTCCACTCTCTCTCAGACAGATATCTGTACACTGACTGGTGTCTCTCAGTCTTCTCTCTCTCAGGGAGTTATCTGTACACTGACTGGTGTCTCTCAGTCCCCTCTCTCTCTCAGGGAGATATCTGTACACTGACTGGTGTCTCTCAGTCCCTCTCTCTCAGAGAGGTATCTGTACAGTGACTGGTGTCTCTCAGTCTTCTCTCTCTCAGGGAGATACCTGTAAACTGACTGGCGCCTCTCAGTCCCTCTCTCTCAGGGAGATATCAGTACACGGACTGGTGTCTCTCATTCCCTCTCTCCCAGGGAGATATCTGCACACTGACTGGTGTCTCAGTCCTCTCTCTCTCAGGGAGATATCTGTACACTTACTGTTGTCTCTCTGTCCCCTCTCTCTCAGGGAGATATCGGTACAGTGACTCATGTCTCTCAGTCCCTCTCTCTCTCAGGGAGATATATGTACATTGACTGGTGTCTCTCAGTCCCCTCTCTCTTTCAGGGAGAGATCTGTACACTGACTGGTGTCTCTCAGTTCTCTCTCTCAGGGAGATATCTGTACACGGACTGGTATCTCTCAGTCCCCTCTCTCTCAGGGAGACATCCGCACACTGACTGGTGTCTCTCAGACCCTCTCTCTCAGGGTGATATCGGTACACAGACTGGTGTCTCTCAGTCCTCTCTCTCAGGGAGATATCTGTACACAGACTGGTGTCTCTCAGTCCATCTCCCTCAGGAAGGTATCTGTACACTGACTGGTGTCCCGCAGTCCCCTCTCTCTCAGGAAGATATCTGTAGACAGACTGGTATCTCTCAGTCCCCTCTCTCTTGGGGAGATATCTGTAAACTGACTGGTGTCTCTCAGTCCCTCTCTCAGGGAGATATTTGTACACTGACTGGTGTATCTCAGTCCCTCTCTCTCAGGGAGGTATCTGTACACTGACTGGTGTATCAGTCCCTCTCTCTCAGGGAGATATCTGTACACTGACTGGTGTCTCTCAGTCCCTCTCTCTCAGGGAGATACCTGTACACTGACTGGTGTCTCTCAGTCCTATTATGTCCGTGTATAATTGGGACACGGACTGCAGGAGTTGATTATAACAAGTCTTTACTGAATGGAGACAACCTGGAAACTGAAACTACAGAAGCCTGCTAGGGCCTTTTATGCAGGGGTGGTCACTGCTGGTACTGCAGTCTTAGACCAGTTATTCCCTTAAAGGTACATACACAACAAGTCCCTCTCTCCATCAGGGAGATATCTGTACACTGACAGGTGTCACTCAGTTCTCTCTCTCAGGGAGATATCTGTACACGGACTGGTGCCTCTCAGTCCCTCTCTCCCTCAGGGAGGTATCTGTACACTGACTGGTGTCTCTCAGTCCCCTCTCTCAGGGAGATATCTGTACACTGACTGATGTCTCCCACTCCTCTTGCTCAGTGGGATATCTGTACACTGACTGGTGTCTTTCAGTCACCTCTCTCTCAGACAGATATCTGTACACTGACTGGTGTCTCCCAGACCCTCTCTCTCTGAGATATCTGTACACTGACTGGTGTCTCTCAGTCCTCTCTCTCTCAGGGAGATATCTGTACACTGACTGGTGTCTCTCAGTCCCTCTCTCTCAGGGAGATATCTGTACACTGACTGGTGTCTCTCATTCCCTCTCGCTCTGGGAGATATCTGTACACAGACTGGTGTCTCTCTGCCCCCTCTCTCTCAGGGAGATATCTGACTGGTGTCTCTCAGTCTGCTCTCTCTCAGGGAGATATCAGTACACAGACTGGTGTCTATCATTCCCTCTCTCTTAGGGAGAAATCTGTACACTGACTGCTGTCTCTCTCTCAGGGAGATATCTGTACACTGACTCGTGTCTCTCAGTCCCTCTCTCTCTCAGGGAGGTATATGTACACTGACTGGTGTCTCTCAGTCCCCTCTCTCTCTCAGGGAGATATCTGTACACTGACTGGTGTTTCTCTGTCCCCTCTCTCTCTCAGGGAGTTATCTGTACACTAACCTGTGTCTCTCAGTCACCACTCTCTCTCAGGGAGATATCTGTACACTGACTGTTGGCTCTCTGTCCCCTCTCTCTCAGGGAGATACCTGCACAGTGACTCATGTCTCTCAGCCCCTCTCTCTCTCAGGGAGATATATGTACACTGACTGGAGTCTCTCAGTCCCCTCTCTCTCTCAGGGAGATATCTGTACACTGACTGGTATCTCTCAGTCCCCTCTCTCTCAGGGAGACATCCGCACACTGACTGGTGTCTCTCAGTCCTCTCTCTCAGGGAGAAATCTGTTCACAGACTGGTGTCTCTCAGTCCATCTCCCTCAGGAAGGTATCTGTACACTGACTGGTGTCCCGCAGTCCCCTCTCTCTCAGGGAGATATCTGTAGACTGACTGGTATCTCTCAGTCCCCTCTCTCTTGTGGAGATATCTGTAAACTGACTGGTGTCTCTGAGTCTCCTCTCTCTCTCAGGGAGATATCTGTACACTGACAGGTATCTCTCAGACCCACTCTCTCAGGGAGATATCTGTAAACTGACTGGTGTCTCTCAGTCCCTCTCTCAGGGAGATATTTGTACACTGACTGGTGTATCTCAGTCCCTCTCTCTCAGGGAGATATCTGTACACTGACTGGTGTCTCTCACAATTCACAATTCACAATTCAAATTGCTTTATTGGCATGATAAGTTACATCTTATGTTGCCAAAGCATCAAAATACATTTATGGTTGAGCACATAAACGCAGTTCTATTCATACAGTGTATAAACAGGTATATCCCTGAGTGTATAAATATACATTCGCATTGTTTATATATATTCATTTCTTAGTTTACTGGTTGTCCCTCTGTTCATGGCAAGCTGTAACATAGTGTGCCGCCAGTGTTACACAGCTTCTCTCCTCTCCCAGTAGGAATGGGAGTTTTTGGTTGTCATTCAGATTTCTGAATTCAGGGCATATTTGTGAGAATTTTTGGTAGAAATTCTCCCTGATGCCCTGATATTTTCCACAGGCTGTGAGGAAGTGCATCTCTGTCTCCACTACTCCCTGATTGCAGTGAGAGCATATCCTGTCTTCTCTTGGCAGCCTGGTCTGCCTGTGTCTGCCTTTTTCGATCGCTAGGCTATGTTCGCTAAGTCTGTACCTTGTCAAGGTTCTTCTCAGTTTGTTATCCTTTACCATGTTCAGGTAATCAGCTATGTTGTACTGTCTGTTTAGGGCCAAGTAGCAATTGAGTTTGCTTTGGGTTTTTGTTGTTTCTGCCCAATATGTCATATATTTTTCCTTTTGCTTAGCGACGATTGTGTTGGGTCGAATTCTTTGTGTTACCCTGTCACTGTCCTGGGGCTGGTTATTGTTAGTATTGTTAGTAGTTTCTTCACTGAGTCCCAGGACTAGTTGACTGAGGGTAATCTACTTTATGGTCAGCTCTTGGCATTTCAGGGCGTCGTAGTGATAGCATTGGGGATTGCTCATTTGTAGGTGATTCCAAAATTTGGTGGCTCTTTTTTGGATAGTGATTATTAATGGATATTGGCCTAGTTCCGCCCTGCATGCATTGTTTACTGTTTTCCTTTGAGTCCGGAGGATACTTTTACAGAATTCTGCATGTAGGATCTCAATTGGGTGTTTGTCCCATTTTGCGAATTCTTGTTGAGTTAGCGGTCCCCATACTTCACTGCCATAGAGTGCAATTGGTTCAATTACTGATTTGAAAATTTTGAGCCAAATGCTAATTGGGATTTCTATTTGGATTGATTTTTTGATGGCATAGAAAGCCCTTCTTGCTTTCTCTTTCAGTTCATTCACAGCCAGTTTGAAGTTTCCCGTAGAACTGATTTTTAAGCCCAAGTATGTGTAGTTAGTGGTTTGTTCAATTTTGGTTGTTCCTACTGTGAAATTTATTTTGGGTCCCTGATGTTTGGATCTTTGCTGGAACACAAGGACTTTGGTTTTTTGGGGATTTATTGTCAGGGCCCAAGTCTGGCAGTACGACTCCAGCAGGTCCAGGTTCTGCTGTAGACCCTCTTTAGTTGGTGACAGCAGAACCAGGTCGTCTGCATAGAGGAGGAATTTAACCTTGGATTCATATAGGGTGAGGCCGTGTGCTGTAGATTGTTCAAGTAGATTTGCCAATCCATTTATGTAAATATTAAAGAGTGTCGGTGAGATTGGCGAGCCCTGCGTCACCCCCCGCCCCTGTGGGAAGTATTTTGTTTGTTTGTCTCCAATTTTGACTGCACATTTGTTGTTTGTATACATTGATTTAATTACATCATATGTTTTCCCTCCTACCCCACTTTCGATAAGTTTCAGGAATAAACCGTCATGCCAGATGGAGTCAAAAGCTTTCTGGAAATCTACAAAGCATGCGTAGATTTTGCTTTTGTTATGGTGAACGTGTTTGTCAATTAGGGTCTGTAGGGTGAAGATATGATCGGATGTTCTATAGTTTGGCAGGAATCCAATTTGGCTTTTACTCAAGACATTGTGCTCCTCAAGGAAGTTTATAAGTCTTTTGTTTATGATGCTACAGAATACCGTCCCCAGGTTACTGTTTACGCAGATGCCTCGATAGTTGTTTGGGTCGATTTTGTCCCCACTTTTGTATATGGGCGTTATGAGTCCTTTGTTCCAGATATCAGGGAAATAACCGACACTCAGAACCAAGTTGAAGAGATTTAGGATAGCCAGTTTCATTTTGTTGTCTGTGTGTTTAATCATCTCGTTTAGTATGCCATCTGTCCCGCAGGCTTTTCCTGGTCGCAGGTCCTTGAGTTTTTCAAGAAGTTCTTTTTCTGTTATTATGGCGTCTAGCGGGTTTTGGTTATCTTTTATGGCCATTTCTAGCTTTTCCAGTTTTTTGCATATTTGGTGTTGCTCTGGTCTTAGTGTGTTTTTCTGGTATAATTTTTCAAAGTGGTTTACCCATGTGTCCCCATTTTGAATGGCCAAATCGTCGTGTTGTTTTTTGTGTAGTGTTTTCAAGTTTTCCCAGAAACAATTGGAATCAATGGATTCCTCCATGGAGCTGAGTGTATCCTTAATATATTGCTCTTTTTTGGTTCTGAGTGTGTTTCTGTATTGTGTTAGTGTCTGACAATAAGTAAGGTGTAATTCCTCGTTTTCTGGATGTCTGTGTTTTTGGTTTGATATTTTCCAAGTTTTTTCCTCATGTTATGGCAATCTCGGTCAAACCATTTTTCATAGTTTTTTGTTTTGGGTTTGTTCTTGCGAGCTTTCAAGTTTGCATTTGTTGCCAAATTATCAAAAATATTGTTTAGTTTAATAACTGCCCGGTTTACGCCTTCTTTATTGTGAGTGTATATGTTATCCAGAAAGGTGTCTAAGAGAGCTTGAGTTGATGCATTGCTAATTGTTTTCTGGTATTTTTCTGTGTCGTTTTTGGCCCATCTGTACGATTTTTTGGTGTTGTACAGTTTACTGGGTTGTGTTTCTATGTTGTTTGTTTCTGTCTTTTTGAGGAACATAGTAATTTGATTATGATCTGACAGTGTTGTTTGTGGTTTGACTGTGAATGCTCTGAAAGAGGATGGGTCTAAGTCTGTAATCATATAGTCTACTGTGCTGCAGCCAAGAGGCGAGCAATAGGTCGATCTTCCTAGGAGGTCTCCTATGAACCTACCATTGACAATGTACAGACCCAGGTTTCGACAGAGCTGTAGTAGCTGTTTTCCATTGGTATTTGACTGCTTGTCGCAGTTATGCCTGTATGGAAGGGAAGGGATGTCAAAGTGGTTATTCCCGAATACGTAATTGTTTCCCTGATTATTGGTGAAGTCTGGTTCTTCGCCCGTTCTTGAATTGAGGTCCCCACAGATCAACACGTTCCCCTGGGCCTGGTATTGGATAATTTCCCCCTCCATGTTGGAGAAGGTGTCCTCTTTAAAGTACGGGGAATCGATTGGGGGGATATAAAGTGCGCAAATGTAAACATCTTGGGTGTTTGAGATAATCTCCCTCTCAAGTTTGAGCCACATATGGTTTTCGCCCTTTTTTATAAATTTGATGTAATTCTTAAGTTCTGTTTTAAACCAGATCAGTATGCCTCCGGAGTCTCTGCCTTGGGTTACACTTGGTAATTTATTGGAGGGGACCACCAGCTCAGTGTACCCTTGGGGACAGCCAGTGTGTCCTTTTCCTTTATACCAAGTTTCCTGTAAAATGATAATATCTAGGTCTTTAGTTTCATCTATGAACTCTGGGGTCCTACTCTTCACGTCTCGCACTGAAGAGCGTAGACCTTGGATATTCCAGGTCGAAATATATAATGATTTCATGTTAAGTTTGATCTTTTACTATGATAGGTTAAAGAGTGGTACGTGTTTGTCGTGTCTAAGTGTGGGGAAAAAAAAAGATCACTTCAGTTGTCCATAAAAGTTAATACAATTTGGTTACAGTTCTTTCTATTAATTAGTCCTTGATCCATAAGGCGGAAGTAGATGCTGCTGCACATCTGCTTATTGTCTCTCAATGGATTGTTTCTGTCTGAGGTATTGCGTACGTCCTGTGCATCTCTCCCTCTGTCTGGCTGGGAGCGGTCCTATTCCCCTGTGGGACAGGAGTGGTGCAGGTCTGATATTGTTGTTTTGCATGGGGATCCTCTCTTGTCTCGGTTGGTGTGTTGGTGGCCTTTGTAGTGTTCCTGATATGCACCCCGCTGATCTCTGGTGGTCGGGGGGGGGGGTCCTCTTGGAGTCTGGGTATGGACCCAGTTAAAAGCGACGTCCTTCAGGGCTTTAGCAAAGATCGATATTCTTTGCCTTTGGATGTGGACGTGGTCGTAAAGACATTCCTCATCGAGCGTGGGGTGTTGGGCCAGGTGTACGTTGTGGTTTGATTCGCAGTCTCTTGCTATGCTGGCATTTATCTCATGAATTGTGTTGTTGTTGAAGTCTGTTCTCGGCAATATTGTGGAAACAGTGATTCTAGTGTTTGGAAATGTACTGCTTGCCTTCCTAATCATTGCTCTGAGCGATGTTGCTACCTCTTTCTGTTGGGCCTTTAGGTCATTTGTGCCCGTGTGTATTATTATGTGTTGGGGGGAGCCTAATCTGGCTTTGGTCAGCCATCCCATGGCTCTGTTTGTTGTTGGGCACCAGATCTTTTCTACTTTACTTCTAGGGAAAAGCTTTTTCTCCCATAGAAATTTCCCATTTGAGTCTATGAGTATTACGACGTCAGCCTTGTTTGTGTTTACTGTCTGGTGGCTTTCGCTTGGACTCATAGTGTGTGTGCTGGGCTGGGGTGTCTGGTGTGTGCGTATCTCTTGTGAGCGGCTCGCTTGTGGTTTCACGGTGGTGGGGGAAGATTGCGAATCAGTATGCTGGTCGGTTTGTGTGGCACCCCTTGTATTGTGTGTCTGTTGCTTTTGTTCCGTGTGGGAGTGCAGCCGTTCCGTCCGGCTCTGTCTTGTCTTATCTCTAGCCTCTGGTTGCTGGTCTAATGATGTTATCTCTCCTCTATGGCTCTCTTTTTCCTGCAGCTCTTTCACCTGATTCCTAAGTAGATTCACCTGGTTCTCAAGTAGATTCAGCTCTCTCTTGTGTCTCTCCCTCTCCTGATTTTGTTCGTCATTCATTTTGAGGAACTCCTCTCTAAGTTTAACCATCTGTATCTCTAATTGATTAAATTTATCTTTTGGTTGTATCTGTCTGTGTGATCCCGGGGTATGTGTCTGGTCGGCCCTGGAAGGCTCACTCACTTCCTGGCTAGGCTGGTCGGCCCTGGAAGGCTCACTCACTTCCTGGCTATGCTGCTCTTCTCTTGGTGAGCTGGGAATGTTAGGGGGACTATGTGTGGCTTCCTCCCTGGTAGTTATGCTGGGGTTTGTCAGTTGTATCGTGTGGCTGTGGTTCCCCGGGGTTAGTGTCTGGTTTGAACTGTGTGGCTCGTTCACCTCCTGACCAGGCAGATTTACTCCTGGTAAGTTGTCAATGTTGGGGGGAGTGTGGGCCACTCTGGGGCTGTTCCTTTCCCCCTTAGTTAATCTTTTCAGTGTCCTGAAGGTCGTTGCAAATCTGTCGAGGTTGCCTTGCACTAATATTGTTCCGGTATTGTACGCGTTGACCGTCGTGGTTGAACTGTCTTCTGGTGTGTTAATTTTCATTATGGACCCATTTGCGGTATTTTCTAGCTTAACATTGGTATAGTGCGATTTAATTGCTGTGATCCAAGCCGCTGGCTGATGTGAGTAGAAAATGAGGTTACTTTTTGTCCCATTGTTGTAACAGTCAGCAAAAAGAGTTTCTGGTTTTTCTCTCATCTGGTCATGCTTGATCACTTTTATAGCTTTTTTTGTGGTGTTGGGGGGAATCTGGAAGCGGGGCTGTTGTGGATCTTCTGATTCGCTCATTTTTGGTAAAGTATTGTTGATCTTCGAATAAGCTTTTCTGGGGCCCCGGGTTTGGTGTTTCCCTCTCCCAGTTCGCGAACTTTCCCGGTCCCCCTCTCCGAGCCCGTGGTCCCTGAGCCTCGGCTCCTGAGTTCACCCTTCTCAGGTCTGAGTCTGTGAGCCGCTGTTTCCCGGTGCCTTCAGGCTGTTCCCCTCCCCCTCAGAGGTCTCTGGGCCTCTGTCTCGGCCTGGCTCCTCGGGCCTTTCCCTGGCTTCAGTCTCCCTCCCTGGGCCCTGTACTCACAGTCTTGGATTGCTTCTGGGAGCCTTCTGGTTGCTCCCCTTCTCCTCCGAGGTCTCTGGGCCTCTCTCTCTCTCTCTCTCTCAGGAAGATATCTGTACCCTGACTGGTGTCTCCCAGTCCCTCTCTCTCTGAGTTATCTGTACACTGATTGGTGTCTCTCAGTCCTCTCTCTCTCAGGGAGTTATCTGTACACTGACTGGTGTCTCTCAGTCCTCTCTCTCTCAGGGAGATATCTGTACACTGACTGGTGTCTCTCAGTCCCCTCTCTCTCAGGGAGATATCTGTACCCTGACTGGTGTTTCTCAGTCCCTTTCTCCCTCAGGGAGATATCTGTACCCTGACTGGTGTTTCTCAGTCCCTCTCTCTCAGGGAGTTATCTGTACACTGACTGGTGTCTCTCAGTCCTCTCTCTCTCAGGGAGATATCTGTACACTGACTGGTGTCTCTCAGTCCCTCTCTCTCAGGGAGATATCTGTACCCTGAATGGTGTTTCTCAGTCCCTTTCTCCCTCAGGGAGATATCTGTACCCTGACTGGTGTTTCTCAGTCCCTCTCTCTCAGGGAGATATCTGTACACTGACTGTTGTCTCTCAGTCCTCTCTCTCTCAGGGAGATATCTCACTGGTGTCTCTCAGTCCCCTCTCCCTCCGGGAGATATCAGTACACTGACTGGTGTCTCTCATTCCCTCTCTCCCTCGGAGATATCTGTTCACTGACTGTTGTCCCGCAGTCCCCTCTCTCTCGGGGAGTTATCTGTAGACTGACTGGTATCTCTCAGTCCCCTCTCTCTTGGGGAGATATCTGTAAACTGACTGGTGTCTCTCAGAGTCCTCTCTCTCAGGGAGATATCTGTACACTGACAGGTATCTCTCAGTCCATCTCCCTCAGGAAGGTATCTGTACACTGACTGGTGTCCCGCAGTCCCCTCTCTCTCAGGGAGATATCTGTAGACTGACTGGTATCTCTCAGTCCCCTCTCTCTTGGGGAGATATCTGTAAACTGACTGGTGTCTCTGAGTCTCCTCTCTCTCTCAGGGAGATATCTGTACACTGACAGGTATCTCTCAGACCCGCTCTCTCAGCGAGATATCTGTAAACTGACTGGTGTCTCTCAGTCCCTCTCTCAGGGAGATATTTGTACACTGACTGGTGTATCTCAGTCCCTCTCTCTCAGGGAGGTATCTGTACACTGACTGGTGTATCTCAGTCCCTCTCTCTCAGGGAGATATCTGTACACTGACTGGTGTCTCTCACTCCCCTCTCTCTCTCAGTGAGAGATCAGTATACTAACTGGTGTCTCTCAGTTCCTCACTCTCAGGGAGATATCTGTACACTGACTGGTGTCTCTCAGTCCCTCTCCCTCAGGGAAATATCTGTACACTGACTGGTGTCCCTCAGTTCCCTCTCTCTCAGGGAGATATCTGTACACTGACTGGTGTCTCTCAGTCCCTCTCTCTCAGGGAGATATCTGTACACTGTTAAGTATGTGTATTGTATTGAACAATTAACACAAAGACTTAAATGTATAACTCAAACAGGTCTTTACTGGTTGGAGGTAGGGACTGCACGTAGGTCTTTACTTCATGCCCACAGGCGGGAACTGAGGGGAGATCAGTACCCACAGTACTATTTATACCCCTATGGCCAGGAGTGGCACTGCGTATCACTACGCCCTACAAGTAGTGCAGTCCTGTCCATAGGTTCAAAGTAGCACACATATTACATACACAACATTCCTCCCTTCTTAGCTTTACAGTCATCTCCCCATTTAACATAACGTAATAACATATATACATATATAACTTCAGGTTTACATAACAGAATAACATAGATACATAGATAACTTCATGTCAAAACAGATCACAGATTCAGTCTCTGCGGAAAACAGTTCACAGATTCAATCTCTGTGGTGTCGTCGGTTCACGTTGCTGGAGTGATTCATTCAATAGGCCTTCCATGGATTTAACAGTTTGAACTTCCGAACTGAATTGGCTCCGTTCGGAGGGACCACGTGTGTGATCTGGTAGAGGTAATAATGTTTCAGATGGGTCATCTTCTGTTTCGACTTTTCCTTTTCTGCTTCTTGGAGACTCTCTGGGCTCCACTGTCAGCTGCCAGCTGCATGCGCAGTTCCTCCTTCTCTTCCTCCTTTTTCCGTAGTAGCGCCACCTTCTCCCGATGTTCCGTAGACTTTCGGAGCTCCTCCATGATTTCTGTATGGTGGGAGTCGAAGTTACAAGTTGGGCAGGACAGGACATAGTAATATTCGGTGTCATCCTGATCTAGGCCAGCGAGAGGGTCTTCTATTTCCTCCATACCCAGCTGGGCGTTAGCCAGCTTTTGTTCCAAGTCCAGACATCTTTCCTGAAGAGACTTCTTCATGCGTACCTCTTCATCCAGCTTTTTCTGGGCTTTCAGCAAGTCGTTTACTAATGACCTCATTTGAGATTTTACTACTTCAACTTCTTTTGGAGATTGATTGATCGGACTATTCAATCCCTCTACCGGAGCAGCTGTTTCAGCGGTCTGTTGTTCTACGTTGACGTGAGTCAGCGTACTTTTGGCATCCAAGGGCTGCTCTGTTGCAGTCATCTCAGTCTGTGTTGCCACCTCAGCTCTTCCAATAACCTTTGAGAGCTCTGAACCCCTTTCGTTTGAATATTGAAGTTCGTGTTCAAGTTTTTCCCATTTCAGAGTCCTGTCCTTCAGCATATGCAGGAGTTGGCTGACCGTTAACTCCTCTGACATCAGACGTTTTGTGTGCTCCTGCTCCACTTGCTCCAGCAGCTGCTTCTGTTGTCTTTCCAGATGTTCCCACTCTATATCAAAGAACTCTTTCGTCGCATTCATCTCTTGCTCAAAACGGCGAATCATTTGTTCTAATTGCTGTTGCAGTTTGAAATGGAGTTGAGTTCGAGCCCGGTGTCCCTCAGAAATGTGCATGTCAGTAGACTGGACAGACTCAGAATTCTCTATCTCAGTGGAATTCTGTGCTGAAACTTTGTCTTTTGCACACGGGTTGGTCTTACCATCATCAGTTCCAGAGTCTGGGTTGATTATGTTCACCGAGTTCTCACTCGTTATTGTTTGTAGGAAATGCCAGTCGATATTCATTTTCCTAATCCACTCCCGTCCTAGTAGTGGAGGACCTCCTTCAGATAGCACATTTCAGTCCATTATTTGACTTTCTTCGCCCTTGTGGACCACTGTGACCTCAATTTTCCCGATGGGGTACACTCTTTGCCCCGTGTATGTTTTCAATATGAGCTCCGTATCCTGTAGGGGAATATGTTGGAATAACCTTCCATAATCTTTCTTATTTATGACCGTCAATGCCGATCCAGTGTCCAATTCCAGTTTTACTTGGACTCCTTCTATCTGAAGAGTGACCCAAATTGTCTGGAGGTCTGCACCCTTACCAACGTTGAGTACCCTTAAGCTAGCCAGTTCATTACTGCTAGCGTCTGAATCGGACTCCTGTTCGGCCACCTTGTGTACCTTTGCGTATTTTCCTTGCGGTGACTTCTTGTTGCTGGTCTTCTTCCCTGACCTGCATACTCTAGCTATGTGTCCAAGCCTACCACAAGTTCTACATTCTTGGTTTTTAAACCAACACTGGTTCTGATCATGCGTTGTCTTTCCACAACGATAACATTTGCCAGAACTCACACCCAATTTGTGTGCACTGAGCTCCGGTGACCGTAGCTGCATTACTGCCGTGCCTCTCGCTGCGGCTTCGTGTGCTGCTGCCATAGTGACCGCCTTCTCAAGCGTCAGCTCATTCTCCTCGAGCAGTCGCTTTTGTGTATCCTGTTTAAATAAACCACACACAAATTTGTCTCGTAGTGCATCTGTCAGTCCCGTTCCAAACTGGCAATATTTCGCTAATTTACGCAATTCCAGCAAATATTCAGCATTGCTTTCATGCTGTAGCTGCCTTCTGTCGTAAAATTTAAATCGTTCCGCTAGCATCAGCGGCGTGGGGTTCAGATGATCTTTCAGGACAGTAACAATCTCATCGAACGTCTTATCCGCCGGTTCATCTGGTGATAACAGGTGTTTCAATTGCCCGTATGTCTTCGCACCCATTAAATTTAATAATGTTAGAGCTTTATCTTGGTCACGAATTTTATTGGCCTTACAATAATTTTTTACTCTTTCAACATATATGGCCCAATCTTCGAGGTCACTATCAAAGGTGCTAATATTCCCGTGTTTAGGCATTGTAGATTTGCAATTTCTCAGATTTTATTTTCTTTACTTGTTATCAAAGATGGCGGCTTCCCGCTCTTGCCATCGTCCTCCGCCCACAAAATGGCGGTTTTCCCGCGCTTGGCGGTCTTCACCCGTCCCCCGACGCCGTCTCCCTTCAGCCCCCGAGTGCGGCCCTTATCTTCGCCGCGATCGCCCGAGTGCGGCCCTTATCAGCGGATGCGATCGCTGGATCGCGAAGTGGCTCCCGACCGAAGCGGCTCTCGGACCTTATCTTCTGTGCGATCGATAGCCCGCGCTGTGCACCGCGGCTCTCGCACCTTGAGCATCTGCAGCCGCCGCGCCTTTCAGTCCGAGTGCGGCCCTTATCTTTGGTCCCGATCGCTGGCCCGCGCTGCACCTCGCACTTGAAGGCGGCCCGGCCTTATCTCCGATCGTGATCAATGGCCCTTATCTGCTCCGACTTCCCCAGCCCTGTCTTTGCAGCCAACGCTGCACGGCTTACCCCACCACCTAGGTTGAACAAGGAAACTGCAGAAAGACTTCTGTCAGTCGCTGGAAGCTGTCAGGATGGCTGCTGCACTCCAGTGCTCAGTCGCTGATGGAGGCTTCAGAGTCCTAAGCCTGTCGCTTCTAGTGGGGTGGTGAGGTTTGAAACCTCTCTTCAACTGCCGCAGGGTAAGAACCTGACTTGTCGCCAGTGTTAAGTATGTGTATTGTATTGAACAATTAACACAAAGACTTAAACGTATAACTCAAACAGGTCTTTACTGGTTGGAGGTAGGGACTGCACGTAGGTCTTTACTTCATGCCCACAGGCGGGAACTGAGGGGAGATCAGTACCCACAGTACTATTTATACCCCTATGGCCAGGAGTGGTACTGCGTATCACTACGCCCTACAAGAAGTGCAGTCCTGTCCATAGGTTCAAAGTAGCACACATATTACATACACAACATACACTGACTGGTGTCTCTCAGTCCCCTCTCTCTCAGGGAGATATCTGTACACTGACTGGTGTCTCTCAGTCCCCTCTCTCTCAGGGAGATATCTGTACACTGACTGGTGTCTCTCAGTCCTCTATCTCAGGGAGATATCTATACATAGACTGGTGTCTCTCAGTCCCTCTCTCTCAGGGTTTTACATGTACACTGACTGGTGTCCCGCAGTCCCCTCTCTCTCAGGGAGATATCTGTACACTGACTGGTGTTTCTCAGTCCCTTTCTCCCTCAGGGAGATACCTGTACACTGACTGGTGTCTCTCAGTTCCTTCTCTCTCAGGGAGATATCTATACACTGACTGGTATCTCTCAGTCCCTCTCTCCCAGGGAGATATCTATACACTGACTGGTGTCTCTCAGTCACCTCTCTCTCAGGGAGATATCTCACTGGTGTCTCTCAGTCCCCTCTCCCTCCGGGAGATATCAGTACACTGACTGGTGTCTCACATTCCCTCTCTCCCTCGGAGATATCTGTACACTGACTTTTGTCCCGCAGTCCCCTCTCTCTCGGGGAGTTATCTGTAGACTGACTTGTATCTCTCAGTCTCCTCTCTCTTGGGGAGATATCTGTAAACTGACTGGTGTCTCTCAGTCTCCTCTCTCTCAGGGAGATATCTGTACACTGACAGGTGTCTCTCAGTCCATCTCCCTCAGGAAGGTATCTGTACACTGACTGGTGTCCTGCAGTCCCCTCTCTCTCAGGGAGATATCTGTAGACTGACTGGTATCTCTCAGTCCCCTCTCTCTTGGGGAGATATCTCTAAACTGACTGGTGTCTCTGAGTCTCCTCTCTCTCTCAGGGAGATATCTGTATACTGACAGGTATCTCTCAGACCCGCTCTCTCAGCGAGATATCTGTAAACTGACTGGTGTCTCTCAGTCCCTCTCTCAGGGAGATATTTATACACTGACTGGTGTATCTCAGTCCCTCTCTCTCAGGGAGGTATCTGTACACTGACTGGTGTATCTCAGTCCCTCTCTCTCAGGGAGATATCTGTACACTGACTGGTGTCTCTCACTCCCCTCTCTCTCTCAGTGAGAGATCAGTATACTAACTGGTGTCTCTCAGTTCCTCACTCTCAGGGAGATATATGTACACTGACTGGTGTCTCTCAGTCCCCTCTCTCTCAGGGAGATATCTGTACACTGACTGGTGTCTCTCAGTCCTCTATCTCAGGGAGATATCTGTACATAGACTGGTGTCTCTCAGTCCCTCTCTCTCAGGGTGTTATCTGTACACTGACTGGTGTCCCGCAGTCCCCTCTCTCTCAGGGAGATATCTGTACACTGACTGGTATCTCTCAGTCCCCTCTCTCTCAGGGAGATATCTGTACACTGACTGGTGCCTCTCAGTCCCCTCTCCCTCGGGGAGATATCTGTACACTGACTGGTGCCTCTCAGTCCTCTCTATCAGGGAGATATCTGTACAGAGACTGGTGTCTCTCAGTCCATCTCCCTCAGAAAGGTATCTGTACACTGACTGGTGTCCCGTAGTCCCCTCTCTCTCAGGGAGATATCTGTAGACTGACTGGTGTCTCTCAGTCCCCTCTCTCTCGGGGAGCTACCTGTACACTGACTGGTGTCTCTCAGTCTCCTCTCTCAGGGAGATATCTGTACACTGACAGCTGTCACTCAGACCCTCTCTTTCAGGGAGAGATCTGTACACTGACTGGTGTCTCTCAGTTCTCTCTCTCAGGATGATATCTGTACACGGACTGGTGCCTCTCAGTCCCTCTCTCCCTCAGGGAGATATCTGTACACTGAATGGAGTCTCTCAGTCCCCTCTCTCAGGGAGATATCTGTACACTGACTGATGTCTCCCACTCCTCTCGCTCAGTGGGATATCTGTACACTGACTGGTGTCTCCCAGTCTCTCTCTCTCTGAGCTAACAGTACACTGACTGGTGTATCTCAGTCCCTCTCTCTCAGGGAGATATCTGTACACTGACTGGTGTCTCTCAGTCACTCTCTCTCAGGAAGATATCTGTACCCTGACTGGTGTCTCCCAGTCCCTCTCTCTCTGAGATATCTGTACACTGACTGGTGTCTCTCAGTCCCCTCTCCCTCAGGAAGATATCTGTACCCTGACTGGTGTCTCCCAGTCCCTCTCTCTCAGGGAGATATCTGTACACTGACTGGTGTCTCTCATTCCTTTTCCCTCAGGGCGATATCTGTACACTGACTGGCATCTCTCAGTCTCCTCTCTCAGGGAGATATCTGTACACTGACTGGTGTCCCTCAGTCCTCAGGGAGATATCTTTACTTTGACTGGCGTCTCTCAGTCCCCTCTCCCTCAGGGAGATATCTGTACACTGACTGGTTTCTCTCAGTCCCTCTCTCTCAGGGAGATATCTGTACACTGACTGGTGTCTCTCAGTCCCTTTCTCCCTCAGGGAGATATCTGTACACTGACTGGTGTCTCTCAGTTCCTTCTCTCTCAGGGAGATATCTGTACAGTGACTGGTGTCTCTGTCTCTCTCTCTCAGGGAGATATCTGTACACTGACTGGTGTTGCTCAGTCCCTCTCTCCCAGGGAGATATCTGTACACTGACTGGTGTCTCTCAGTCCCCTCTCCCTCCGGGAGATATCAGTACACTGACTGGTGTCTCTCATTCCCTCTCTCCCTGGGAGATATCTGTACACTGACTGTTGTCCCGCAGTCCCCTCTCTCTCGGGTAGTTATCTGTAGACTGACTGGTGTCTCTCAGTCCCCTCTCTCTTGGGGAGATATCTGTAAACTGACTGGTGTATCTCAGTCCCACACTCTCAGGGAGGTATCTGTACACTGACTGGTGTCTCTCAGTCCCTCTCTCTCGCAGGGAGATATCTGTACACTAAGTGGTGTCTCTCAGTCCCTCTCTCTCAGGGAGATATCTGTACAGTGACTCATGTCTCTCAGTCCCCTCTCTCTCAGGGAGACATCCGCAAACTGACTGGTGTCTCTCAGTCCTCTCTCTCAGGGAGATATCTGTACACTGACTGGTGTCGCTCAGTCCCCTCTGTCAGGGAGATATCTGTACACTGACTGGTGTCCCGCAGTCCCCTCTCTCTCACGGAGATATCTGTAAACTGACTGGTGTCTCTCAGTCTCCTCTCTCTCTCAGGGAGATATCAGTACACTGACTGGTGTCTCTCAGTCCCCTCTCCCTCAGGGAGATATCTGTACACTGACTGTTGTCTCTCATTCCCTCTCTCTCAGGGAGATATCTGTACACTGACTGGTGTCTCTCAGAACCTCTCTCTCAGGGAGAAATCTGTAAACTGACTGGTGTCTCTCAGTCCCTCTCTCTCAGGGAGATATCTGTGCACTGACTGGTGTCTCTCAGTCCCTCTCTCCCTGAGAGATATCTGTACACTGACTGGTGTCTCTCAGTCCCCTCTCTCTCGGGGGATATCTGTACACTGACTGGTGTCTCTCAGTCCCTCTCTCCCTGGGAGATATCTGTACACTGACTGGTGTCCCGCAGTCCCCTCTCTCTCAGGGAGATATCTGTCGACTGACTGGTATCTCTCAGTCCCCTCTCTCTTGGGGAGATATCTGTACACTGACTGGTGTCACTCAGTCTCCTCTCTCTCTCAGGGAGATATCTGTACACTGACAGGTGTCTCTCAGACCCTCTCTCTCAGGGAGATATCTGTATACTGACTGGTGTCTCTCAGTCCCTCTCTCAGGGAGATATTTGTATACTGACTGGTGTACCTCAGTCCCTCTCTCTCAGGGAGATATCTGTACACTGACTGGTGTATCTCAGTCCCTCTCTCTCAGGGAGATATCTGTACACTAACTGGTGTCTCTCAGTCCCTCTCTCTCAGGGAGATATTTGTACACAGACTGGTGTCTCTCAGTCCCTCTCTCTCAGGGAGATATCTGTACACTGACTGGTGTCTCTCAGTCACTCTCTCTCAGGAAGATATCTGTACCCTGACTGGTGTCTCCCAGTCCCTCTCTCTGTGAGATATCTGTACACTGACTGGTGTCTCTCAGTCCCCTCTCCCTCAGGAAGATATCTGTACCCTGACTGGTGTCTCCCAGTCCCTCTCTCTCAGGGAGATATCTGTACACTGACTGGTGTCTCTCATTCCTTTTCCCTCAGGGCGATATCTGTACACTGACTGGTGTCTCTCAGTCTCCTCTCTCAGGGAGATATCTGTACACTGACTGGTGTCTCTCAGTCCCTCTCTCTCAGGGAGATATCTGTACCCTGACTGGTGTTTCTCAGTCCCTTTCTCCCTCAGGGAGATATCTGTACACTGACTGGTTTCTCTCAGTCCCTCTCTCCCAGGGAGAGATCTGTACACTAACTGGTGTCTCTCAGTCCCTCTCTCTCAGGGAGATATTTGTACACTGACTGGTGTCTCTCAGTCCCTCTCTCTCGGGGAGATATTTGTACACTGACTGGTGTATCTCAGTCCCTCTCTCTCAGGGAGATATCTGTACACTGACTGGTGTCTCTCAGTTACTTCTCTCTCAGGGAGATATCTGTACAGTGACTGGTGTCTCTCAGTCCCTCTCTCCCAGGGAGATATCTATACACTGACTGGCGTCTCTCAGTCCTCTCTCTCTCAGGGAGATATCTCACAATTCACAATTCACAATTCAAATCGCTTTATTGGCAGGATAAGTTACATCTTATGTTGCCAAAGCATCAAAATACATTTATGGTTTAGCACATAAACGCGGTTCTATTCATACAGTGTATAAACAGGTATATCCCTGAGTGTATAAATATACATTCGCATTGTTTATATATATTCTTTTCTTAGTTTACTGATTGTCCCTCTGTTCATGGCAAGCTGTAACATAGTGTGCCGCCAGTGTTATACAGCTTCTCTCCTCTCCCAGTAGGAATGGGAGTTTTTGGTTGTCATTCAGATTTCTGAAATCAGGGCATATTTGTGAGAATTTTTGGTAGAAATTCTCCCTGATGCCCTGATATTTTCCACAAGCTGTGAGGAAGTGCATCTCTGTCTCCACCACTCCCTGACTGCAGTGAGAGCATATCCTGTCCTCTCTTGGCAGCCTGGTCTGCCTGTGTCTGCCTTTTTCGATCGCTAGGCTATGTTCGCTAAGTCTGTACCTTGTCAAGGTTCTTCTCAGTTTGTTATCCTTTACCATGTTCAGGTAATCAGCTATGTTGTACTGTCTGTTTAGGGCCAAGTAGCAATTGAGTTTGCTTTGGGTTTTTGTTGTTTCTGCCCAATATGTCATATATTTTTCCTTTTGCTTAGCGACGATTGTGTTGGGTCGAATTCTTTGTGTTACCCTGTCACTGTCCTGGGGCTGGTTATTGTTAGTATTGTTAGTAGTTTCTTCACTGAGTCCCAGGACTAGTTGACTGAGGGTAATCTACTTTATGGTCAGCTCTTGGCATTTCAGGGCGTCGTAGTGATAGCATTGGGGATTGCTCATTTGTAGGTGATTCCAAAATTTGGTGGCTCTTTTTTGGATAGTGATTATTAATGGATATTGGCCTAGTTCCGCCCTGCATGCATTGTTTACTGTTTTCCTTTGAGTCCGGAGGATACTTTTACAGAATTCTGCATGTAGGATCTCAATTGGGTGTTTGTCCCATTTTGCAAATTCTTGTTGAGTTAGCGGTCCCCATACCTCACTGCCATAGAGTGCAATTGGTTCAATTACTGATTTGAAAATTTTGAGCCAAATGCTAATTGGGATTTCTATTTGGATTGATTTTTTGATGGCATAGAAAGCCCTTCTTGCTTTCTCTTTCAGTTCATTCACAGCCAGTTTGAAGTTTCCCGTAGAACTGATTTTTAAGCCCAAGTATGTGTAGTTAGTGGTTTGTTCAATTTTGGTTGTTCCTACTGTGAAATTTATTTTGGGTCCCTGATGTTTGGATCTTTGCTGGAACACAAGGACTTTGGTTTTTTGGGGATTTATTGTCAGGGCCCAAGTCTGGCAGTACGACTCCAGCAGGTCCAGGTTTTGCTGTAGCCCCTCTTTAGTAGGTGACAGCAGAACCAGGTCGTCTGCATAGAGGAGGAATTTAACCTTGGATTCATATAGGGTGAGGCCGGGTGCTGTTGATTGTTCAAGTAGTTTTGCCAATCCATTTATGTAAATATTAAAGAGTGTCAGTGAGATTGGCGAGCCCTGCGTCACCCCCCGCCCCTGTGGGAAGTATTTTGTTTGTTTGTCTCCAATTTTGACTGCACATTTGTTGTTTGTATACATTGATTTAATTACATCATATGTTTTCCCTCCTACCCCACTTTCGATAGGTTTCAGGCATAAACCGTCATGCCAGATGGAGTCGAAAGCCTTCTGGAAATCTACAAAGCATGCGTAGATTTTGCTTTTGATATGGTGAACGTGTTTGTCAATTAGTGTCTGTAGGGTGAAGATATGATCGGATGTTCTATAGTTTGGCAGGAATCCAATTTGGCTTTTACTCAAGACATTGGTGTCTCTCAGTCCCCTCTCCCTCCGGGAGATATCAGTACACTGACTGGTGCCTCTCATTCCCTCTCTCCCTCGGAGATATCTGTACACTGACTGTTGTCCCGCAGTCCCCTCTCTCTCGGGGAGTTATCTGTAGACTGACTGGTACCTCTCAGTCCCCTCTCTCTTGGGGAGATATCTGTAAACTGACTGGTGTCTCTCAGTCTCCTCTCTCTCTCAGGGAGATATCTGTACACTGACAGGTGTCTCTCAGACTCTCTCGCTCAGGGAGATATCTGTAATCTGACTGGTGTCTCTCAGTCCTCTCTCTCAGGGAATTATCTTGTCACTGACTGGTGTATCTCAGTCCCACACTCTCAGGGAGGTATCTGTACACTGAAAGGTGTATCTCAGTCCCTCTCTCTCAGCGAGATATCTGTACACTGACTGGTGTCTCTCAGTCCCCTCTCTCTCACAGGGAGATATCTGTACACTAAGTAGTGTCTCTCAGTCCCTCTCTCTCAGGGAGATATCTGTACAGTGACTCATGTCTCTCAGTCCCTCTCTCTCTCAGGGAGATATATGTACACTGACTGGTGTCTCTCAGCCCCCTCTCTCTCTCAGGGAGACATCCGCACACTGACTGGTGTCTCTCAGACCCTCTCTCTCAGGGTGATATCGGTACACAGACTGGTGTCTCTCAGTCCTCTCTCTCAGGGAGATATCTGTACACTGACTGGTGTCTCTCAGTCCCCTCTGTCAGGGAGATATCTGTACACTGACTGGTGTCTCTCAGTCCATCTCCTTCAGGAAGGTATCTGTACACTGACTGGTGTCCCGCAGTCCCCTCTCTCTCACGGAGATATCTGTAAACTGACTGGTGTCTCTCAGTCTCCTCTCTCTCTCAGGGAGATATCTGTACACTGACTGGTGTCTCTAAGTCCCCTCTCCCTCAGGAAGATATCTGTACACTGACTGTTGTCTCTCATTCCCTCTCTCTCAGGGAGATATCTGTACACTGACTGGTGTCTCTCAGAACCTCTCTCTCAGGGAGATATCTGTACACTGACTGATGTCTCTCAGTCCCTCACTCTCAGGGAGATATCTGTACACTGACTGGTGTCTCTCAGTCCCCTCTCTCAGGGAGATATCTGTACACTGACTGGTGTCTCTAAGTCCCCTCTCCCTCAGGCAGATATCTGTACACTGACTGTTGTCTCTCATTCCCTCTCTCTCAGGCAGATATCTGTACACTGACTGGTGTCTCTCAGTCCCTCTCTCCCTGAGAGATATCTGTACACTGACTGGTGTCTCTCAGTCCCCTCTCTCTCGGGGGATATCTGTACACTGACTGGTGTCTCTCAGTCCCTCTCTCCCTGGGAGATATCTGTACACTGACTGGTGTCCCGCAGCCCCCTCTCTCTCAGGGAGATATCTGTAGACTGACTGGTATCTCTCAGTCCCCTCTCTCTTGGGGAGATATCTGTACACTGACTGGTGTCACTCAGTCTCCTCTCTCTCTCAGGCAGATATCTGTACACTGACAGGTGTCTCTCAGACCCTCTCTCTCAGGGAGATATCTGTATACTGACTGGTGTCTCTCAGTCCCTCTCTCAGTGAGATATTTGTACACTGACTGGTGTATCTCAGTCCCTCTCTCTCAGGGAGGTATCTGTACACTGACTGGTGTATCTCAGTCCCTCTCTCTCAGGAAGATATCTGTACACAGACTGGTGTCTCTCAGTCCCCTCTCTCTCTCAGGGAGAGATCTGTACACTAACTGGTGTCTCTCAGTCCCTCTCTCTCAGGGAGATATCTGTACAGTGACTCATGTCTCTCAGTCCCTCTCTCTCAGGGTGATATCGGTACACAGACTGGTGTCTCTCAGTCCTCTCTCTCAGGGAGATATCTGTACACTGACTGGTGTCTCACAGTCCCCTCTCTCTCAGGGAGATATCTGTAGACTGAATGGTATCTCTCAGTCCCCTCTCTCTTGGGGAGATATCTGTAAACTGACTGGTGTCTCTCAGTCTCCTCTCTCTCTCAGGGAGATATCTGTACACTGACAGGTGTCTCTCAGACCCTCTCTCAGGGAGATATTTGTACACTGACTGATGTATCTCAGACCCTCTCTCTCAGGGAGATATCTGTACACTGACTGGCGTCTCTCAGTCCCCTCTCTCCCTCAGGTAAATATCTGTACACTGACTGGTGTCTCTCAGTTCCCTCGCTCTCAGGGAGATATCTGTACACTGACCGGTGTCTCTCAGTCCTCTATCTCAGGGAGATATCTGTCCACTGACTGGTGTCTCTCAGACCATCTCCCTCAGGAAGGTATCTGTACACTGACTGGTGTCCCGCAGTCCCCTCTCTCTCAGGGAGATATCTGTAGACTGACTGGTGTCTCTCAGTCCCCTCTCTCTCGGGGAGCTATCTGTACACTGACTGGTGTCCTTCAGTCCCCTCTCTCTCGGGGAGCTATCTGTACACTGACTGGTGTCTCTCAGTCTCCTCTCTCAGGGAGATATTTGTACACTGACAGGTGTCACTCAGACACTTTCTTTCAGGGAGAGATCTGTACACTGACTGGTGTCTCTCAGATCTCTCTCTCAGGGTGATATCTGTATACGGACTGGTGCCTCTCAGTCCCTCTCTCCCTCAATGAGATATCTGTAAACTGAATGGTGTCTCTCAGTCCCCTCTGTCAGGGAGATATCTGTACACTGACTGATGTCTCCCACTCCTCTCGCTCAGTGGGATATCTGTACACTGACTGGTGTCTCCCAGTCCCTCTCTCTCTGAGATAACAGTACACTGACTGGTGTATCTCAGTCCCTCTCTCTCAGGGAGTTATCTGTACACTGACTGGTATCTTTCAGTCCCCTCTCTCTCAGGGAGATATCTGTACACTGACTGGTGTCTCTCAGTCTCTCTCTCAGGGAGTTATCTGTACACTGACAGGTGTCTCTAAGTTCCTTCTCTCTCAGGGAGATATCTGTACACTGACTGGTGTCTCTCAGTCCCTCTCTCCCAGGGAGATATCTGTGCACTGACAGGTGTCTCTCAGTCCTCTCTCTCAGGGAATTATCTTGTCACTGAATGGTGTCTCTCAGTACCTCTCTCAGCGAGATATTTGTACACTGATTGGTGTATCTCAGTCCCTCTCTCTCTGGGAGGCATCTGTACACTGACTGGTGTATCTCAGTGCCTCTCTCTCAGGGAGATATCTGTACACTGACTGTCTCTCAGCCCCCTCTCTCTTTCAGGGAGAGATCTGTACACTGCCTGGTGTCTCTCTCAGTCCCTCTCTCTCCCAGGCAGATATCTGTACACTGACTGGTGTCTCTCAGTCCCTCTCTCTCAGGGAGATATCTGTACACTGACTGGTGTCCCACAGTCCTCTCTATCAGGGAGATATCTGTACACAGACTGGTGTCTCTCAGTCCATCTCCCTCAGGAAGGTATCTGTACACTGACTGGTGTCTCTCAGTCCCTCTCTATCAGGGAGATATCTGTACACTGACTGGTGTCCCACAGTCCCCTCTCTCTCAGGGAAATATCTGTAGACTGAGTGGTGTCTCTAGGTCCCCTCTCTCTCGGGGAGCTATCTGTACACTGACTGGTGTCTCTCGGTCCCCTCTCTCTCGGGGAGCTATCTGTACACTGACTGGTGTCTCTCAGTCTCCTCTCTCAGGGAGATATCTGTACACTGAGAGGTGTCACTCAGACCCTCTCTTTCAGGGAGAGATCTGTACACTGACTGGTGTCTCTCAGTTCTCTCTCTCAGGATGATATCTGTACATGGACTGGTGCATCTCAGTCCCTCTCTCCCTCAGGGAGATATCTGTACACTGAATGCTGTCTCTCAGTCCCCTCTCTCAGGGAGATATCTGTACACTGACTGATGTCTCCCACTCCTCTCGCTCAGTAGGATATCTGTGCACTGACTGGTGTCTCCCAGTCTTTCTCTCTCAGGGAGATATCTGTACACTGACTGGTGTCTCTCAGTTCCTTGTAGTGTATGTAACTGTTCTACCTTTAAGAGAACTATTGTATGTAACCGTCCACCTTTAAGAGAACTATTTTAGGTGTGGCACTACTTTATCCTGGCTGCTGTATACTGTAATACCGACGGTGACCACACTGGTATATAATTGCTGTGGCAGAATTTATTGGGCAGATTCGCCCTGACCTTCGAATAGTAAAGCCCTGTTTAAGTTACTCTTGTAGTCTGTGTATTACTTCGCTATACAACCCACAGACTTTACAGTGGCGACGAGTTCGATCTTACCCTGCGGCAACAATACTTCTGAAGAAGTAAACGAGTGTCGATAAGAGGCACCCGCCCTCGTCGTTTTGCTGAGAGAAAACTCGAGTCTGCAGACCAAGAAAGGAGGAAGATTTCAAACACGAAGTCTTCCATCAGCAACAGGCACGGATTGTCCCTTCTGCCACGGTGGTGAGTGAGCCGATCAACACGAGAAGCAAGTCGGCCACGGTGACTGTGAGTAAAGGGAAAATAGAAACAAATAAACGGAGGATAAGGGCGGTGCACTCGACCACGGTCGAGGGGGAAAGGAGCCGGACAGAAGTCGGGCCCAGAGGCGCTGAGACTGGGGCAGCGTGGAGCAGAAGCCGCGGTACAAGTGGGCTGGGGAGCGTCGTGAGGCGACTAGACCGCGACGGCGAAAAAGGCCGGACAAATACCGCGACCACGAGGCGCTGCGACCAGGATCGTAAGGCGCGGGAAGATATAAAAATAAATAAATCGCCGAGAACTCAGCCGCAGCCGGGGAGGGAAGCACCGGACTGCGAGAGGGCTGGGAGGCGCGATTGAGAGCCGCGCGAGCGGGAGAGACAGAGCCCGAGCGAGAGCCGCGCGAATGGGAGAGACAGAGCCCGAGAGAGAGCGAGCGAGAGCCGCGCGAGCAGGAGAGACAGAGCCCGAGGAAGACTGAGCGAGATCCAGCCCAGCGGCTGAAACTGTTCGGCGTCAACGGGTTGTACCCAGAGCCGGTTGCCCGGCAGAGAGAAGGGAACGCGCTGAAGCCGAAGCGCACGCTGCGAATACCGAAAGCCAGCGGCCGTCGCCCGAGGGAAAAGCTTACCCCTCCTGCCAGGAGAAGAAAAGCGGGAACCGCCATCTTGAAAGTGGGTGGGGAAAGAAGATAAGCGCGGGAAACAGCGGGAAGCCGCCAGTAGGCGGAGAAAAAGACAGAAGCGGGAACCGCCATTTTGAAAGGGGCGGGGAAAGAAGATAAGCGCGGGGAAACCGCCATCTTGGAAAAAAAAGAGTTAAAGAAATATTTCGTTGTTGTTTATCAGGGAGGTGAAGATGCCTAAGCGTGGTAACATCAACGATTTCGATTCCGAGGTAGAAGATTGGGCCACGTATGTAGAACGCATTGAGATATATTGTGAGGCCAATAAAATAGAGGATGATGATGAAGCTATAACCTTGCTAAACTCGATGGGGGCGAAGACATACGGGCTATTGAAGCATCTTCTAGCACCAGTTAAACCGGCGGATCAAACCTTCGATAATATTGTTGCTGTTCTGAAGGATCACTTGAACCCCACACCGCTGATTTTGGCGGAACGATTCAAATTTTATGCGAGAACACAACGGAAAGAGGAAAGCAACGCGGAATACTTGGTCGAACTGCGTAGGCTAGCGAAATACTGCCAGTTTGGAGGAAATCTGACAGAGGCATTGCGAGACAAGTTCGTGTGCGGGTTGTCGAAGGAAGGAACGCAAAAGCGACTGCTCGAAGAGAACGACCTTACACTGGATAGGGCTGTCCTTATTGCAGCATCACACGAAGCCACAGCGAAAGGAACTGCGGAAATGCAGCTGAAGGCAGCGGTCCTCAGTGTGGATCAAATTACTTCGGGTGCAACGAAATGTTATCGTTGTGGGAAGACAACACACGACCAGAACCAATGCTGGTTTAAAAACCAGGACTGTAGGAAATGTGGCAAACTGGGTCACATAGCCAAAGTATGCCGGTCAGGGAAGAAGACCAACAACCAAAAAAAAAAGCCATCACAGGAAAAGTACAGCAAAGTACACAAGGTGGTTGAGAAGAGTTCAGATGAACAGAATTCGGATTCAGACCCAAGCGGCCAGGAACTGGGTAGTCTGAGATTTCATAATGTGAGTAAGGAAGCTGACCTACAAACTATCTGGGTCATGCTAAAAATAGCCGGAGTCCAAGTGAGAATGGAATTGGACACTGGATCAGCCCTATCAGTCATAAATCGAAGGGATTACAACCGGCTATTCTCACATATACCCTTGAGAGATACCAAGTTCGTATTGCAGACATACACGGGGCATAAAGTATACCCCATGGGAAAGATAAGAGTCAAGGTGAGAGACAGGGGCAAGGAACACCCCGGAATGGACTTATACGTACTACCTGAGGGAGGACCACCACTTCTAGGACGGGAGTGGATCAAGAAAATAGACATGGAATGGCACTACCTCAAAGCAATAACGAGTGAGGACTCGGGGCAGACAATCAGCTCAGACTCTGAAACGGATGACGATAAGACCAGCCCAAGCATGAAAGACAAGTCTAAAATGAACTTGCTGACTAAGGTTGGTAGAACGAATGTGGGCCTAAAGGCTTATGCTCCAGAGGAGAACAAAGCTTCAGAACAGAATTCCTCTGAACAACAACAACATAGCTTGACAGAGAATTCTGAGTCTGTTCAAGTTACAGACATATATATTACTGAGGAACATCGAGCTCGAACGCAAACTTATTTCAGATTACGACAGCAATTAGAACAATTGAATTGCCGTCTCGAGCAAGAGATGAAAGCAATGAAAAAGTTCTATGATACCAAATGGGAGAATCTGGAAAGACAACAGAAGCAGCTGGGGAAGAAAAGGGAGCAGGAGCACACAAACCGTCTGCACGAGGAGGCCAAACGAATCAAAGCTGATTCGGCTTCTGAAGGGGCGTGCTCCAATCCGGTGGAACAAGATGTGCCGCAACTGAAGGCACTGGTTAGCAGGTTGCAGGCAGAAAAAGCTGAGTTGGTCGACATGACTTCCGAGCTCCTACTGAAGTTGGGTGCAGCATCACCGGACGATTCATTTGTGGAAATTCGAATGATGGGGGCTGCGGATGATGGCGAAGTAGAAGCAGCAAAGGAGCCCCAGGACAAGGTTCTAAACAGCCCTGCAGCTAATGGAAAAGGGATGATGGCAGAAGAGTTAACAGTCAGCCAACTCATTCATATGCTGAGGGATAAAACTCTAAAATGGGAAAAACTTAAATACGAGCCTTAATCTTCAAAGGGAAGGGAGCTCTCAAAAGTCATTGGAAGAGTTGAGGTGGCAACCCAGACTGAGAAGTCTGCAGCAGAACAGCCCTTGGATGCCAAAAGTACGCTGACGCACGGCAATGTAGAACAACAGAATACTGAAACAGCTACTTCAGTAGAGGGATTGAATAGTCCGATCAATCAATCTCCGAATGAAGTTGAAGTATTGAAATCACAAATGAGGTCATTAGTAAAAGACTTGCAGGAAGCCCAGAAAAAGCGGGATGAATCTGAACGCATGATGAAGTCTCTTCAGGACAGATGTCGGGATTTGGAACAAAAGTCGGCTAACGTCCAGCTGGGTAAGGAGGAAATAGAAGACCCTCTCGCTGGCCTAGCTCAGGACGACACCGAATATTACCATGATCTGTTGAGTGACACTAAATATTACGAGGACCTGGTCTGCCCAGCTTGTGCCGAGAACTCCCAAAGTGCCGAAATCAGGATGAATCACTTAAAGTCTAAGGAACATAGGGAGATGGTGGCGTTACAGCTGGCAGCTGACAATGGAGCCCCGAGAGTCTCCAAGAAGCAAAAAAGGAAAAGACGAATCAGAAGATGATAACCATCTGAACCATTATTACCTCTACCCGATCACACACGTGGTCCCCCGAACGGAGCCAAATCAGTTGGAAAGTAGGAACATTTCCCAAGGCAATCCAACTGTTTTTTTTGTTTGTTTTAAAAAAGTCAGCAATGCTGGTTCAGAAGTGATGGAAGTAAAGCTGTTAAGTCTAGGGAAGGACTATGGGATGAGTCCCTCTAGCAAGGTGACCCGACTACACCACGGAGGCGTGGTCCGGACCGAGTCAAGAAGATCAGAGACTGAATCTGTGAACTGTTTCCCGCAGAGACTGAATCTGTGAACTGTTTCCGCAGAGACTACCTCTGTGAACTGTTGTAACATGAAGTTGGATATGTTATGATGTTATGTTAATGGGGAATAAGTATGTTGTAAGCTAAAAAGGGAGGATTGTAGTGTATGTAACTGTTCTACCTTTAAGAGAACTATTGTATGTAACCGTCCACCTTTAAGGGAACTATTTTAGGTGTGGCACTACTTTATCCTGGCTGCTGTATACTGTAATACCAACGGCGACCACACCGGTATATAAGTGCTGTGGCAGAATTTATTGGGCAGATTCGCCCTGACCTTCGAATAGTAAAGTTCTGTTTAAGTTACTCTTGTAGTCTGTGTATCACTTCGCTATACAACCCACAGACTTTACATCCCTCTCTCTCAGGAAGATATCCGTACCCTGAATGGTGTCTCCCAGTCCCTCTCTCTATGAGATATCTGTACACTGACTGGTGTCTCTCAGTCCTCTCTCTCTCAGGGTGATATCGGTACACAGACTGGTGTCTCTCAGTCCTCTCTCTCAGGGAGATATCTGTACACAGACTGGTGTCTCTCAGTCCATCTCCCTCAGGAAGGTATCTGTACACTGACTGGTGTCCCGCAGTCCCCTCTCTCTCAGGGAGATATTTGTACACTGACTGGTGTCTCTCAGTCCCTCTCTCTCAGGGAGATACCTGTACACAGACTGGTGTCTCTCAGTCCCTCTCTCTCAGGGAGATATCTGTACACAGACTGGTGTCTCTCAGTCCATCTCCCTCAGGAAGGTATCTGTACACTGACTGGTGTCCCACAGTCCCCTCTCTCTCAGGCAGATATCTGTACAGTGACTGGTGTCTCTCAGTCCCCTCTCTCTTGGGAGATATCTGTACACTGACTGGTGTCTCTCAGTCCCTCTCTCCCAGGGAGATATCTGTACACTGACTGGTGTCTCTCAGTCCCTCTCTCAGGGAGATATTTGTACACTGACTGGTGTCTCTCAGTCCCCTCTCCCTCAGGGAAATATCTGTACACTGACTGGTGTCTCTCAGTCCCCTCTCTCTCAGGGAGATATATGTACACTGACTGGTGACTCTCAGTTCCCTCTCTCTCAGGGAGATATCTGCCCACTGACTGGTGTCTCTCAGACCACCTCCCTCAGGGAGATATCTGTACACTGACTGGTGTCTCTCAGTCCCCTCTCTCTCAGGGAGATATCTGTACACTGACTGGTGACTCTCAGTTCCCTCTCTCTCAGGGAGATATCTGTACACTGACTGGTGACTCTCAGTTCCCTCTCTCTCGGGGAGCTATCTGTACACTGACTGGTGTCTCTCAGTCTCCTCTCTCAGGGAGATATCTGTACACTGACAGGTGTCACTCAGACCCTTTCTTTCAGGGAGAGATCTGTACACTGACTGGTGCCTCTCAGTCCCTCTCTCCCTCAGGGAGATATCTGTATACTGAATGGTGTCTCTCAGTCCCCTCTGTCAGGGAGATATCTGTACACTGACTGATGTCTCCCACTCCTCTCGCTCAGTGGGATATATCTGTACACTGACTGGTGTCCCCCAGTCCCTCTCTCTGAGATAACAGTACACTGACTGGTGTATCTCAGTCCCTCTCTCTCAGGGAGATATCTGTACACTGACTGGTGTATTTCAGTCCCCTCTCTCTCAGACAGATATCTGTACACTGACTGGTGTCTCTCAGTCACTCTCTCAGGAAGATATCAGTACACTGACTGGTGTCTCCCAGTCCCTCTCTCTCTGAGATATCTGTACACTGACTGGTGTCTCTCAGTCCTCTCTCTCTCAGGGAGTTATCTGTACACTAACTGGTGTCTCTCAGTCCTCTCTCTCTCAGGGAGATATCTGTACACTGACTGGTGTCTCTCAGTCCCTCTCTCTCAGGGAGATATGTGTACACTGACAGGTGTCTTTAAGTTCCTTCTCTCTCAGGGAGATATCTGTACAGTGACTGGTGTTGCTCAGTACCTCTCTCCCTGGGAGATATCTGTACACTGACTGGTGTCCTGCAGTCCCCTCTCTCTCAGGGAGATATCTGTAGACTGACTGATATCTCTCAGTCCCCTCTCTCTTGGGGAGATATCTGTAAACTGACTGGTGTCTCTCAGTCTCCTCTCTCTCTCAGGGAGATATCTGTACACTGACAGGTGTCTCTCAGACCCTCTCTCAGGGAGATATCTGTAAACTGATTGGTGTCTCTCAGTCCCTCAGGGAGATATTTGTACACTGATTGGTGTATCTCAGTCCCTCTCTCTCAGGGAGATATCTGTACACTGACTGGTGTCTCTCAGTCCCTCTCTCTCAGGGAGATATCTGTACACTGACTGGTGTCTCTCAGTCCCTCTCTCTCAGGGAGATATCTGTACACAGACTGGTGTCTCTCAGTCCATCTCCCTCAGGAAGGTATCTGTACACTGACTGGTGTCCCGCAGGCCCCTCTCTCTCAGGGAGATATCTGTACACTGACTGGTGTCTCACAGTCCCCTCTCTCTTGGGAGATATCTGTACACTGACTGGTGTCTCTCAGTCCCTCTCTCCCAGGGAGATATCTGTACACTGACTGGTGTATCTCAGTCCCTCTCTCAGGGAGATATTTGTACACTGACTGGTGTCTCTCAGTCCCCTCTCTCCCTCAGGGAAATATCTGTACACTGACTGGTGTCTCTCAGTCCCCTCTCTCTCAGGGAGATATCTGTACACTGACTGGTGACTCTCAGTTCCCTCTCTCTCAGGGAGATATCTGTCCACTGACTGGTGTCTCTCAGACCACCTCCCTCAGGAAGGTATCTGTACACTGACTGGTGTCCCGCAGTACCCTCTCTCTCGGGGAGCTATCTGTACACTGAATGGTGTCCTTCAGTCCCCTCTCTCTCGGGGAGCTATCTGTACACTGACTGGTGTCACTCAGACCCTTTCTTTCAGGGAGAGATCTGTACACTGACTGGTGTCTCTCAGTCCCTCTCTCTCAGGGTGATATCTGTACACGGACTGGTGCCTCTCAGTCCCTGTCTTCCTCAGGGAGATATCTGTATACTGAATGGTGTCTCTCAGTCCCCTCTGTCAGGGAGATATCTGTACACTGACTGATGTCTCCCACTCCTCTCGCTCAGTGAGATATCTGTAAACTGACTGGTGTCTCCCAGTCCCTCTCTCTCTGAGATAACAGTACACTGACTGGTGTATCTCAGTCCCTCTCTCTCACGGATATATCTGTACACTGACTGGTGTCTTTCAGTCCCCTCTCTCTCAGACAGATATCTGTACACTGACTGGTGTCTCTGAGTCACTCTCTCAGGAAGATATCAGTACACTGACTGGTGTCTCCCAGTCCCTCTCTCTCTGAGATATCTGTACACTGACTGGTGTCTCTCAGTCCTCTCTCTCTCAGGGAGTTATCTGTACACTGACTGGTGTCTCTCAGCCCTCTCTCTCTCAGGGAGATATCTGTACACTGACTGGTGTCTCTCAGTCCCTCTCTCTCAGGGAGATATGTGTACACTGACAGGTGTCTCTAATTTCCTTCTCTCTCAGGGAGATATCTGTACAGTGACTGGTGTTGCTCAGTACCTTTCTCCCAGGGAGATATCTATACACTGACTGGTGTCTCTCAGTCCCCTCTCTCTCAGGGAGATATCAGTACACTGACTGGTGTCTCTCATTCCCTCTCTCCCTGGGAGATATCTGTACACTGACTGGTGTCCTGCAGTCCCCTCTCTCTCAGGGAGATATCTGTAGACTGAATGGTATCTCTCAGTCCCCTCTCTCTTGGGGAGATATCTGTAAACTGACTGGTGTCTCTCAGTCTCCTCTCTCTCAGGGAATTATCTTGTCACTGACTGGTCTCTCTCAGTCCCTCTCTCAGGGAGATATTTGTACACTGATTGGTGTATCTCAGTCCCTCTCTCTCTGGGAGGTATCTGTACACTGACTGGTGTATCTCAGTGCCTCTCTCTCAGGGAGATATCTGTACACAGACTGGTGTCTCTCAGTGCCCTCTCTCTTTCAGGGAGAGATCTGTACACTAGCTGGTGTCTCTCAGTCCCTCTCTCTCAGGGAGATATCTGTACACTGACTGGTGTCCCGCAGTCCCCTCTCTCTCAGGGAGATATCTGTAGACTGAGTGGTGTCTCTCAGTCCCCTCTCTCTCGGGGAGCTATCTGTACACTGACTGGTGCCTCTCAGTCCCCTCTCTCTCGGGGAGCTATCTGTACACTGACGGGTGTCTCTCAGTCTCCTCTCTCAGGGAGATGTCTGTACACTGACAGGTGTCACTCAGACCCTTTCTTTCAGGGAGAGATCTGTACACTGACTGGTGTCTCTCAGTCCCCTCTCTCAGGGAGATATCTGTACACTGACTGATGTCTCCCACTCCTCTCGCTCAGTGGGATAGCTGTACACTGACTGGTGTCTCCCAGTCTCTCTCTCTCTGAGATAACAGTGCACTGACTGGTGTATCTCAGTCCCTCTCTCTCAGGGAGATATCTGTACACTGACTGGTGCCTCTCTGTCACTCTCTCTCAGGGAGTTATCTGTACACTGACTGGTGTCTCTCAGTCCCTCTCTCTCAGGGAGATATCTGTACACTGACTGGTGTCTCTCAGCCCCTCTCTCTCAGGGAGATATCTGTACCCTGACTGGTGTTTCTCACTCCCTTTCTCCCTCAGGGAGATATCTGTACACTGACTGGTGTCTCTCATTTCCTTCTCTCTCAGGGAGATATCTGTACACTGACTGGTGTCTCTCAGTCCCTCTCTCCCATGGAGATATCTATACACTGACTGGTGTCTCACAGTCACCTCTCTCTCAGGGAGATATCTAACTGGTGTCTCTCAGTCCCCTCTCCCTCCGGGAGATATCAGTACACTGACTGGTGTCTCTCAGTCCCTCTCTCCCATGGAGATATCTATACACTGACTGGTGTCTCACAGTCACCTCTCTCTCAGGGAGATATCTAACTGGTGTCTCTCAGTCCCCTCTCTCTCAGGGAGATATCTGTACACTGACTGGTATCTCTCAGTCCCCTCTCTCTTGGGGAGATATCTGTAAACTGACTGGTGTCTCTCAGTCTCCTCTCTCTCAGGAAGATATCTGTACACTGACAGGTGTCTCTCAGACCCTCTCTCTCAGGGAGATATCAGTACACTGACTGGCGTCCCGCAGTCCCCTCTCTCTCAGGGAGATATCTGTAGACTGACTGGTATCTCTCAGTCCCTCTCTCTCAGGGAGATATCTGTACCCTGACTGGTGTTTCTCAGTCCTCTCTCTCTCAGGGAGATATCTGTACACTGACCGGCGTCTCTCAGTCCCCCCTCTCTCAGGGAGATATCTGACTGGTGTCTCTCAGTCCCCTCTCCCTCAGGGAGATATCTGTACACTGACTGGTATCTCTCATTCCCTCTCTCTCTGGGAGATATCTGTACACTGACTGGTGTCTCTCTGCCCCCTCTCTCCCAGGGGGATATCAGTACACTGACTGGTGTCTCTCAGCCCCCTCTCTCTCAGGGAGATATCAGTACATTGACTGGTGTCTCATTCCTCTCTCTCTCAGGGAGATATCTGTACACTGACTGCTGTCTCTCTGTCCCCTCTCTCTCAGGGAGATATCTGTACACTGACTGGTGTCTCTCAGTCCCCACTCTCTCTCAGGGAGATATCTGTACACTGACTGGTGTCCCTTTGTCCCCTCTCTCTCTCAGGGAGTTATCTGCACACTAACCTGTGTCCCTCAGTCCCCTCTCTCTCTCAGGGTGGTATCTGTACACTGACTGGTGTATCTCAGTCCCCCTCTCTCTCAGGGAGATATCTGTACACTGACTAGTGTCTCTCAGTTCTCGTCTCTCGGGGAGCTATCTGTACACTGACTGGTATCACTCAGACCCTCTCTTTCAGGGAGAGGTCTGTACACTGACTGGTGTCTCTCAGTTCTCTCTCTCAGGGAGATATCTGTACACTGACTGGTGTTTCTCAGTCCCCTCTCTCAGGGAGATATCTGTACACTGACTGATGTCTCGCACTCCTCTCGCTCAGTGGGATATCTGTACACTGACTGATGTCTCCCAGTCCCTCTCTGAGATAACAGTACACTGACTGGTTTATCTCAGTCCCTCTCTCTCAGGGAGATATCTGTACACAGACTGGTGTCTTTCAGTCCCCTCTCTCTCAGACACATATCTGTACACTGACTGGTGTCTCTCAGTCACTCTCTCAGGAAGATATCAGTACACTGACTGGTGTCTCTCAGTCCCTCTCTCCCGCAGGGAGATATCTTTACACTGACTAGTGTCTCTCAGTCCCTCTCTGCCTCAGGGAGATATCTGTACACTGACTGCTGTCTCTCAGTCCCTCTCTCTCAGGGAGATATCTGTGCACTGACTGGTGTCTCTCAGTCCCTCTCTCTGGGAGATATCTGTACACTGACTGGTGTCTCGCAGTCCCCTCGCTCTCAGGGAAATATCTGACTGGTGTCTCTCAGTCCGCTCTCTCTCAGGGAGATATCTGTACACTGACTGGTGACTCTCAGCCCCCTCTCTCCCAAGGAGATATCTGTACACTGACTGGTGTCTCTCAGTCCTCTCTCTCTCAGGGAGTTATCTGTACACTGACTGGTGTCTCTCAGTCCCCTCTCTCTCAGAGAGATATCTGTACACTGACTGGTGTCTCTCTGTCCCCTCTCACTCAGGGAGATATCTGTACACTGACTGGTGTCTCTCAGTCCCTCTCTCTCAGGGAGATATCTGTACACTGACAGGTGTCTCTCAGTCCCTCTCTCCCTTAGGGAGATATCTGTACACTGACTGGTGTCTCTCAGCCCCTCTCTGCCTCAGGGAGATATCTGTACACTGACTGCTGTCTCTCAGGCCCTCTCTCTCAGGGAGATATCTGTACACTGACTGGTGTCTCTCAGTCCCTCTCTCCCTCAGGGAGATAACTGTACACTGGCTGGTGTCTCTCATTCCCTCTCTCTGTGGGAGATATCTGTACACTGACTGGTGTCTCTCAGTCCCCTCGCTCTCAGGGAGATATCTGTAGACCGACTGGTATCTCTCAGTCCCTCTCTCTCAGGGAGATATCTGTACACTGACTGGTGTCTCTCTGTCCCCACTCTCTCAGTGAGATATCTGACTGGTGTCTCTCAATCCGCCCTCTCTCAGGGAGATAACAGTACACTGACTGGTGTCTCTCATTCCCTCTCTCTCAGGGAGATATCAGTACACTGACTGGTGTCTCTCAGCCCCCTCTCTCCCAGGGGGATATCTGTACACTGACTGGTGTCTCAGTCCTCTCTCTCTCAGGGAGATATCTGTACACTGACTGCTGTCTCTCTGTCCCCTCCCTCTCAGGGAGATATCTGTAAACTGACTGGGGTCTCTCAGTCCCCCTCTCTCTCAGGGAGATATCTGTACACTGACTAGTGTCTCTCAGTTCTCGTCTCTCGGGGAGCTATCTGTACACTGACTGGTATCACTCAGACCCTCTCTTTCAGGGAGAGATCTGTACACTGACTGGTGTCTCTCAGTTCTCTCTCTCAGGGTGATATCTGTGCACGGACTGGTGCCTCTCAGTCCCTCTCTCCCTCAGGGAGAGATCTGTACACTGACTGATGTCTCGCACTCCTCTCGCTCAGTGGGATACCTGTACACTGACTGATGTCTCCCAGTCCCTCTCTGAGATAACAGTACACTGACTGGTTTATCTCAGTCCCTCTCTCTCAGGGAGATATCTGTACACAGACTGGTGTCTTTCAGTCCCCTCTCTCTCAGACAGATATCTGTACACTGACTGGTGTCTCTCAGTCACTCTCTCAGGAAGATATCAGTACACTGACTGGCGTCTCTCAGTCCCTCTCTCCCGCAGGGAGATATCTTTACACTGACTAGTGTCTCTCAGTCCCTCTCTGCCTCAGGGAGATATCTGTACACTGACTGCTGTCTCTCAGCCCCTCTCTCTCAGGGAGATATCTGGACACTGACTGGTGTCTTTCAGTCCCCTCTCTCTCAGACAGATATCTGTACACTGACTGGTGTCTCTGAGTCACTCTCTCAGGAAGATATCAGTACACTGACTGGTGTCTCCCAGTCCCTCTCTCTCTGAGATATCTGTACACTGACTGGTGTCTCTCAGTCCTCTCTCTCTCAGGGAGTTATCTGTACACTGACTGGTGTCTCTCAGCCCTCTCTCTCTCAGGGAGATATCTGTACACTGACTGGTGTCTCTCAGTCCCTCTCTCTCAGGGAGATATGTGTATACTGACAGGTGTCTCTAATTTCCTTCTCTCTCAGGGAGATATCTGTACAGTGACTGGTGTTGCTCAGTACCTCTCTCCCAGGGAGATATCTATACACTGACTGGTGTCTCTCAGTCCCCTCTCTCTCAGGGAGATATCAGTACACTGACTGGTGTCTCTCATTCCCTCTCTCCCTGGGAGATATCTGTACACTGACTGGTGTCCTGCAGTCCCCTCTCTCTCAGGGAGATATCTGTAGACTGAATGGTATCTCTCAGTCCCCTCTCTCTTGGGGAGATATCTGTAAACTGACTGGTGTCTCTCAGACTCCTCTCTCTCAGGGAATTATCTTGTCACTGACTGGTGTCTCTCAGTCCCTCTCTCAGGGAGATATTTGTACACTGATTGGTGTATCTCAGTCCCTCTCTCTCTGGGAGGTATCTGTACACTGACTGGTGTATCTCAGTGCCTCTCTCTCAGGGAGATATCTGTACACAGACTGGTGTCTCTCAGTGCCCTCTCTCTTTCAGGGAGAGATCTGTACACTAGCTGGTGTCTCTCAGTCCCTCTCTCTCAGGGAGATATCTGTACACTGACTGGTGTCCCGCAGTCCCCTCTCTCTCAGGGAGATATCTGCAGACTGAGTGGTGTCTCTCAGTCACCTCTCTCTCGGGGAGCTACCTGTACACTGACTGGTGCCTCTCAGTCCCCTCTCTCTCGGGGAGCTATCTGTACACTGACTGGTGTCTCTCAGTCTCCTCTCTCAGGGAGATGTCTGTACACTGACAGGTGTCACTCAGACCCTTTCTTTCAGGGAGAGATCTGTACACTGACTGGTGTCTCTCAGTCCCCTCTCTCAGGGAGATATCTGTACACTGACTGATGTCTCCCACTCCTCTCGCTCAGTGGGATAGCTGTACACTGACTGGTGTCTCCCAGTCTCTCTGTCTCTGAGATAACAGTGCACTGACTGGTGTATCTCAGTCCCTCTCTCTCAGGGAGATATCTGTACACTGACTGGTGTCTCTCTGTCACTCTCTCTCAGGGAGTTATATGTACACTGACTGGTGTCTCTCAGTCCCTCTCTCTCAGGGAGATATCTGTACACTGACTGGTGTCTCTCAGTCCTCTCTCTCTCAGGGAGATATCTGTACACTGACTGGTGTCTCTCAGCCCCTCTCTCTCAGGGAGATATCTGTACCCTGAATGGTGTTTCTCACTCCCTTTCTCCCTCAGGGAGATATCTATACACTGACTGGTGTCTCACAGTCACCTCTCTCTCAGGGAGATATCTAACTGGTGTCTCTCAGTCCCCTCTCCCTCCGGGAGATATCAGTACACTGACTGGTGTCTCTCAGTCCCTCTCCCTCGAAGATATCTGTACACTGACTGGTGTCCCGCAGTCCCCTCTCTCTCAGGGAGATATCTGTAGACTGACTGGTATCTCTCAGTCCCCTCTCTCTTGGGGAGATATCTGTAAACTGACTGGTGTCTCTCAGTCTCCTCTCTCTCTCAGGGAGATATCTGTACACTGACAGGTGTCTCTCAGACCCTCTCTCTCAGGGAGATATCAGTACACTGACTGGTGTCCCGCAGTCCCCTCTCTCTCAGGCAGATATCTGTAGACTGACTGGTATCTCTCAGTCCCTCTCTCTCAGGGAGATATCTGTAGACTGACTGGTATCTCTCAGTCCCTCTCTCTCAGGGAGATATCTGTACCCTGACTGGTGTTTCTCAGTCCCTTTCTCTCTCAGGGAGATATCTGTGCACTGACCGGTGTCTCTCAGTCCCCCCTCTCTCAGGGAGATATCTGACTGGTGTCTCTCAGTCCCCTCTCCCTCAGGGAGATATCAGTACACTGACTGGTATCTCTCATTCCCTCTCTCTCTGGGAGATATCTGTACACTGACTGGTGTCTCTCTGCCCCCTCTCTCTCAGGGAGATATCTGACTGGTGTCTCTCAACCCGCTCTCTCTCAGGGAGATATCAGTACACTGACTGGTGTCTCTCAGCCCCCTCTCTCCCAGGGAGATATCTGTACACTGACTGGTGTCTCAGTCCTCTCTCTCTCAGGGAGATATCTGTACACTGACTGCTGTCTCTCTGTCCCCTCTCTCTCAGGGAGATATCTGTACACTGACTGGTGTCTCTCAGTCCCCTCTCTCTCAGACAGATATCTGTACACTGACTGGTGTCTCTCAGTCACTCTCTCAGGAAGATATCAGTACACTGACTGGTGTCTCTCAGTCCCTCTCTCCCGCAGGGAGATATCTTTACACTGACTGGTGTCTCTCAGTCCCTCTCTCTCAGGGAGATATCTGTACACTGACTGGTGTCTCGCAGTCCCCTCGCTCTCAGGGAAATATCTGACTGGTGTCTCTCAGTCCGCTCTCTCTCAGGGAGATATCTGTACACTGACTGGTGACTCTCAGCCCCCTCTCTCCCAGGGAGATATCTGTACACTGACTGGTGTCTCTCAGTCCTCTCTCTCTCAGGGAGTTATCTGTACACTGACTGGTGTCTCTCAGTCCCCTCTCTCTCAGGGAGATATCTGTACACTGACTGGTGTCTCTCAGTCCCCTCTCACTCAGGGAGATATCTGTACACTGACTGGTGTCTCTCAGTCCCTCTCTCTCAGGGAGATATCTGTACACTGACAGGTGTCTCTCAGTCCCTCTCTCCCTTAGGGAGATATCTGTACACTGACTGGTGTCTCTCAGCCGCTCTCTGCCTCAGGGAGATATCTGTACACTGACTGCTGTCTCTCAGCCCCTCTCTCTCAGGGAGATATCTGTACACTGACTGCTGTCTCTCAGTCCCTCTCTCTCAGGGAGATATCTGTACACTGACTGGTGTCTCTCAGTCCCTCTCTCTCAGGGAGATATCTGTACACTGACTGGTGTCTCGCAGTCCCCTCGCTCTCAGGGAAATATCTGACTGGTGTCTCTCAGTCCGCTCTCTCTCAGGGAGATATCTGTACACTGACTGGTGACTCTCAGCCCCCTCTCTCCCAGGGAGATATCTGTACACTGACTGGTGTCTCTCAGTCCTCTCTCTCTCAGGGAGTTATCTGTACACTGACTGGTGTCTCTCAGTCCACTCTCTCTCAGAGAGATATCTGTACACTGACTGGTGTCTCTCAGTCCCCTCTCTCTCAGGGAGATATCTGTACACTGACTGGTGTCTCTCAGTTCCCTCTCACTCAGGGAGATATCTGTACACTGACTGGTGTCTCTCAGTCCCTCTCTCTCAGGGAGATATCTGTACACTGACTGGTGTCTCTCAGCCCCTTTCTGCCTCAGGGAGATATCTGTACACTGACTGGTGTCTCGCAGTCCCTCTCTCTCTGAGATAACAGTACACTGACTGGTGTATCTCAGTCCCTCTCTCTCAGGGAGATATCTGTACACTGACTGGTGTCTTTCAGTCCCCTCTCTCTCAGGAAGATATCAGTACACTGACTGGTGTCTCCCAGTCCCTCTCTCTCTGAGATATCTGTACATTGACTGGTGTCTCTCAGTCCTCTCTCTCTCAGGGAGATATCTGTACACTGACTGGTGTCACTCAGTCCCTCTCTCCCAGGGAGATATCTGTACACTGACTGGTGTCTCTCAGTCCCTCTCTCTCAGGGAGATATCTGTACACTGACTGGTGTCTCTCAGTCACTCTCTCAGGGAGATATCTGTACACTGACTGATGTCTCTCAGTCCCCTCTCCCTCAGGAAGATATCAGTACACTGACTGGTGTCTCACAGTCCCCTCTCTCTCAGAGAGATATCTGTACACTGACTGGTGTCTCTCAGTCCCTCTCTCAGGGAGATATCTGTACACTGACTGGTGTCTCACAGTCCCCTCTCTCTCAGGGAGATATCTGTACACTGACTGCTGTCCCTCTGTCCCTCTCCCTCAGGAAGATAACAGTACACTGACTGGTGTCTCACAGTCCCCTCTCCCTCAGGAAGATATCAGTACACTGACTGGTGTCTCACAGTCCCCTCTCTCTCAGGGAGATATCAGTGCACTGACTGGTGTCTCTCAGTCCCCTCTCTCTCAGAGAGATATCTGTACACTGACTGGTGTCTCTCAGTCCCCTCTCTCTCAGAGAGATATCTGTACACTGATTGGTGTCTCACAGTCCCCTCTCTCTCAGAGAGATATCTGTACACTGACTGGTGTCTCTCAGTCCCTCTCTCAGGGAGATATCTGTACACTGACTGGTGTCTCACAGTCCCCTCTCTCTCAGGGAGATATCTGTACACTGACTGGTGTCTCACAGTCCCCTCTCCCTCAGGAAGATGTCAGTACACTGACTGGTGTCTCACAGTCCCCTCTCTGCCTCAGGGAGATATCTGTACACTGACTGCTGTCTCTCAGCCCCTCTCTCTCAGGGAGATATCTGTACACTGACTGGTGTCTCTCAGTCCCTCTCTCCCTCAGGGAGATAACTGTACACTGACTGGTGTCTCTCATTCCCTCTCTCTGTGGGAGATATCTGTACACTGACTGGTATCTCTCAGTCCCCTCGCTCTCAGGGAGATATCTGTAGACCGACTGGTGTCTCTCTGTCCCCTCTCTCTCAGTGAGATATCTGACTGGTGTCTCTCAATCCGCCCTCTCTCAGGGAGATAACAGTACACTGACTGGTGTCTCTCATTCCCTCTCTCTCAGGGAGATATCTGTACACTGACTGGTGTCTCTCATTCCCTCTCTCTCAGGGAGATATCTGTACACTGACTGGTGTCTCTCAGTCTCTCTCTCTCAGGGAGATATCTGTACACTGACTGCTGTCTCTCTGTCCCCTCCCTCTCAGGGAGATATCTGTACACTGACTGGTGTCTCTCAGCCCCCTCTCTCCCAGGGAGATATCTGTACACTGACTGGTGTCTCAGTCCTCTCTCTCTCACGGAGATATCTGTACACTGACTGCTGTCTCTCTGTCCCCTCCCTCTCAGGGAGATATCTGTAAACTGACTGGTGTCTCTCAGTCCCCCTCTCTCTCAGGGAGATATCTGTACACTGACTAGTGTCTCTCAGTTCTCGTCTCTCGGGGAGCTATCTGCACACTGACTGGTATCACTCAGACCCTCTCTTTCAGGGAGAGATCTGTACACTGACTGGTGTCTCTCAGTTCTCTCTCTCAGAGTGATATCTGTGCACGGACTGGTGCCTCTCAGTCCCTCTCTCCCTCAGGGAGATACCTGTACACTGACTGGTGTTTCTCAGTCCCCTCTCTCAGGGAGATAACAGTACACTGACTGGTGTCTCTCATTCCCTCTCTCTCAGGGAGATATCAGTACACTGACTGGTGTCGCTCAGCCCCCTCTCTCCCAGGGAGATATCTGTACACTGACTGGTGTCTCAGTCCTCTCTCTCTCAGGGAGATATCTGTACACTGACTGGTGTCTCTCAGTCCCCTCTCTCTCTCAGGGAGATATCTGTACACTGACTGGTGTCTCTCTGTCTCCTCTCTCTCTCAGGGAGTTATCTGCACACTAACATGTGTCTCTCAGTCCCCTCTCTCTCTCTCAGGGAGGTATCTGTACACTGACTGGTGTCTCTCAGTCCCCCTCTCTCTCAGGGAGATATCTGTACACTGACTGGTGTCTCTCAGTCCCTCTCCCTCAGGGAAATATCTGTACACTGACTTGTGTCTCTCAGTTCCCTCTCTCTCAGGGAGATATCTCTACACTGACTGGTGTCTCTCAGTCCTCTCTCTCAGGGAGATATCTGTACACAGACTGGTGTCTCTCAGTTCTCTCTCTCAGGGTGATATCTGTACACGGACTGGTGCCTCTCAGTCCCTCTCTCCCTCAGGGAGATATCTGTACACTGACTGGTGTTTCTCAGTCCCCTCTCTCAGGGAGATATCTGTACACTGACTGGTGTTTCTCAGTCCCCTCTCTCAGGGAGATATCTGTACACTGACTGATGTCTCCCACTCCTCTCGCTCAGTGGGATATCTGTACACTGACTGATGTCTCCCAGTCCCTCTCTGAGATAACAGTACACTGACTGGTGTATCTCAGTCCCTCTCTCTCAGGGAGATATCTGTACACTGACTGGTGTCTCTCAGTCACTCTCTCAGGAAGATATCACTACACTGACTGGTGTCTCCCAGTCCCTCTCTCTGTGAGATATCTGTACACTGACTGGTGTCTCTCAGTCCTCTCTCTCTCAGGGAGATATCTGTACACTGACTGGAGTCTCTCAGTCACTCTCTCAGGAAGATATCAGTACACTGACTGGTGTCTCCCAGTCCCTCTCTCTCTGGGATATCTGTACTCTGACTGGTGTCTCTCAGTCCTCTCTCTCTCAGGGAGTTATCTGTACACTGACTGGTGTCTCTCAGTCCCCTCTCTCTCAGAGAGAATCTGTACACTGACTGGTGTCTCTCAGTCCCCTCTCACTCAGGGAGATATCTGTACACTGACTGGTGTCTCTCAGTCCCTCGCTCTCAGGGAGATATCTGTACACTGACAGGTGTCTCTCAGTCCCTCTCTCGCTCAGGGAGATATCTGTACACTGACTGGTGTCTCTCAGTCCCTCTCTGCCTCAGGGAGATATCTGTACACTGACTGCTGTCTCTCAGCCCCTCTCTCTCAGGGAGGTATCTGTACCCTGACTGGTGTTTCTGAGTCCCTTTCTCCCTCAGGGAGATATCTGCACACTGACTGGTGTCTCTCAGTCCCTCTCTGCCTCAGGGAGATATCTGTACACTGACTGCTGTCTCTCAGCCCCTCTCTCTCTGGGAGATATCTGTACACTGACTGGTGTCTCTCAGTCCCCTCGCTCTCAGGGAAATATCTGACTGGTGTCTCTCAGTCCGCTCTCTCTCAGGGAGATATCTGTACACTGACTGGTGTCTCTCAGCCCCCTCTCTCCCAGGGAGATATCTGTACACTGACTGGTGTCTCAGTCCTCTCTCTCTCAGGGAGATATCTGTACACTGACAGTTGTCTCTCTGTCCCCTCTCTCTCAGGGAGATATCTGTACACTGACTCATGTCTTTCAGTCCCTCTCTCTCTCAGGGAGATATATGTACACTGACTGTTGTCTCTCATTCCCTCTCCCTCAGTGAGATATCGGTGCACTGACTGCTGCCTCTCATTCCCTCTCCCTCAGGGAGTTATCTGTACACTGACTGGTGTCTCTCAGCCCCCTCTCTCCCAGGAAGATATCTGTACACTGACTGGTGTCTCAGTGCTCTCTCCCTGAGGGAGATATCTGTCCACTGACTCGTGTCTCTCTGTCCCCTCTCTCTCTCAGGGAGATATCTGTACACTGAACAGTGTCTCTCAGTCCCCTCTCTCTCTCAGGGTGATACCTGTACACTGACTTGTGTCTCTCTGGCCCCCCTCTCCTCAGCGAGATATCTGTACACTGACAGGTGTCACTCAGACCCTCTCTTTCAGGGAGAGATCTGTACACTGACTGGTGTCTCTCAGTTCTCTCTCTCAGGGTGATATCTGTACACGGACTGGTGCCTCTCAGTCCCTCTCTCCCTCAGGGAGATATCTGTACACTGACTGGTGTCTCTCAGTCCCCTCTCTCAGGGAGATATCTGTACACTGACTGATGTCTCCTACTCCTCTCGCTCAGTGGCATATCTGTACACTGACTGGTGTCTCGCAGTCCCTCTCTCTCTGAGATAACAGTACACTGACTGGTGTATCTCAGTCCCTCTCTCTCAGGGAGATATCTGTACACTGACTGGTGTCTTTCAGTCCCCTCTCTCTCAGGAAGATATCAGTACACTGACTGGTGTCTCCCAGTCCCTCTCTCTCTGAGATATCTGTACATTGACTGGTGTCTCTCAGTCCTCTCTCTCTCAGGGAGATATCTGTACACTGACTGGTGTCACTCAGTCCCTCTCTCCCAGGGAGATATCTGTACACTGACTGGTGTCTCTCAGTCCCTCTCTCTCAGGGAGATATCTGTACACTGACTGGTGTCTCTCAGTCACTCTCTCAGGGAGATATCTGTACACTGACTGATGTCTCTCAGTCCCCTCTCCCTCAGGAAGATATCAGTACACTGACTGGTGTCTCACAGTCCCCTCTCTCTCAGAGAGATATCTGTACACTGACTGGTGTCTCTCAGTCCCTCTCTCAGGGAGATATCTGTACACTGACTGGTGTCTCACAGTCCCCTCTCTCTCAGGGAGATATCTGTACACTGACTGCTATCCCTCTGTCCCTCTCCCTCAGGAAGATAACAGTACACTGACTGGTGTCTCACAGTCCCCTCTCCCTCAGGAAGATATCAGTACACTGACTGGTGTCTCACAGTCCCCTCTCTCTCAGGGAGATATCAGTACACTGACTGGTGTCTCTCAGTCCCCTCTCTCTCAGAGAGATATCTGTACACTGACTGGTGTCTCTCAGTCCCCTCTCTCTCAGAGAGATATCTGTACACTGATTGGTGTCTCACAGTCCCCTCTCTCTCAGAGAGATATCTGTACACTGACTGGTGTCTCACAGTCCCCTCTCCCTCAGGAAGATGTCAGTACACTGACTGGTGTCTCACAGTTCCCTCTCTCTCAGAGAGATATCTGTACACTGACTGGTGTCTCTCAGTCCCCTCTCCCTCAGGGAGATATCTGTACACTGACTGGTGTCTCTCAGTCCCTCTCTCAGGGAGATATCTGTACACTGACTGGTGTCTCACAGTCCCCTCTCTCTCAGGGAGATATCTGTACACTAACTGGTGTCTCTCAGTCCCTCTCTCTCTCAGGGAGATATCTGTACACTGACTGGTGTCTCTCAGTCTCTCTCTCTCAGGGAGATATCTGTACACTGACTGGTGTCTCACAGTCCCCTCTCTCTCAGAGAGATATCATAAGAACATAAGAACATGAGAAATAAGCGCCGGATTCGGCCATTCAGCCCCTCGAGCCTGCTCTGCCATTCAATGAGATCATGGCTGATCTTCTGCATCAATTCCATTCACCGGCCCTATCGCCATATCCCTTGATGCCCTTACTAGTCAGAAATCTATCGACGTCTGTTTTGAATATACCCAATGACTGAGCCTCCACAGCCCTCTGGGGTAGAGAATTCCAAAGATTCCCCACCTTCTGTGTGAAGAAGTTTCTTCTCATCTCAGTCCTGAATATCTGTGCACTGACTGGGTCCAGTTCCTAAGGCGCCAACTGCTCTTTGTTGAGTTGTTTGCAGTTGAAAGCTGGGCCACCAGATGGAGCAGTGGGTTGACAGGCAGACGAGGAGAATTCGTGGTGCTTCCAAGAACTGATTGGGTTGGCGCTATGACCTTGGACGAGTGCTGATCTCATCCGGTGTGATACCCAGCTCCCCACCACCACACACACACACACACACACACACACACGGAGCAGGAAAGGCCCAGCCTTCATTCCCGGCCTAGTGGTGACTCTTGATTTGGACTCATCCGATGTGGTCCAGGAAACTCTCGATTTACCGGCATCCAAACAACCAGAAATCTCGGTTAACTGGCAAAATTCAGGAGTAGGTTCAGTTAAGTTTTTCTTCATATTAGTGGCTGTTTCTTGATTCTTGGCTGTGTAATCGGGGGGTTCTGCACTTGTTGCTAAGCAACAGGGAAGCTTGGATTTGTTGCTGTGTACGGGGCTCTCATAGAAACATAGAAACATAGAAACATAGGAGCAGGAATAGGCCATTCGGCCCTTCGAGCCTGCTCCGCCATTCAACGAGATCATGGCTGATCATCCAAACCGTAGCACCCGGTCCCTACACCGACAGCCATCCCACCCAAGCCCTATCCCCATAACCCCACGTATTTAATCCCCCCTAGCACTAAGGGCCAATTTTTATCATGGCCAATCAACCTAACCCGCACATCTTTGGACTGTGGGAGGAAACCAGAGCACCCGGAGGAAACCCACGCAAACACGGGGAGAATGTGCAAACTCCACACAGACAATCACCCGAGGCCGGATTCGAACCCGGGTCCCTGGCGCTGTGAGGCAACAGTGCTAACCACTTTTAACTATAACACTCTGTAATCCGGACTTGTTGATAAACCGGCAGCACGCCGGTCCCGTCGGTGCCGGGTAAAAAAGAGTTTCCTGTACTGAGTCCCACACACACAGAGGAGGAGCGGTGAAAAGATTAGCTCCTGATTAACAGATGCTGACCCTCAACTGGAAGTGTGTATAGGAGTGCTCGCACACGCACGTGCATGTGTTAGATTGAAATCACAACAACAACAACTTGTATTTATATAGCACCTTTAACGTAGTAAAATGTCCCAAGGCGCTGCACAGGATTATTATAAGACAAAAAATGTGACACTGAGTCACATAAGGAGAAATTAGGGCTGGTGACCAAAAGCTAGGTCAAAGAGGGAGGTGTTAAGGAGCCTATTAAAGGAGGAGGCATAGTGGTTAGCACTGTTGCCTCACAGCGCCAGGGACCCGGGTTTGAATCCGGCCTCGGGTGACTGTCTGTGTGGAGTTTGCACATTCTCCCCGTGTTTGCGTGGGTTTCCTCCGGGTGCTCCGGTTTCCTCCCACAGTCCAAAGATGTGCGGGTTAGGTTGATTGGCTATGATAAATTGACCCTTAGTGTTAGGGGGATTAAATACGTGGGGCTACGGGATAGGGTGGGATATGTGTTGGTGTAGGGGTTACGGGGATCGGGTGGGATATGTGTCGGTGCAGGCTCGATGGGCCGAAATGGCCTCTATCTGCACTGTGGGGTTTCTGTGTTCTGTGTTCTGAGAGAGAGGTAGCGAGGTAGAGAGGTTTAGGCAGGGAATTCCAGAGCTTGGGGCCGAGGCAACAGAAGGCACGGACACCAAAGGTTGAGCGATTATAATCAGGGATGCTCAAGAGGACAGAATTAGAGGAGGGCCGATATCTCGTGGGGAGTTTTGGGGCTGAAGTAGATTACAGAGACAGGGAGGGGGCGAGGCCATGGAGGGAGTTGAACACAAAGATGAGAATTTTTAAATCGAGGCATTGCTTAACCGGGAAACAATGTAGGTCAGCGAGCACAAGGGTGATGGGCGAACAGGACTTGGTGCGAGCTGGGACACGGGCAGCCGAGTTTTGGATGACCTCAAGTTTACGTAGGTTGGAATGTGGGAGGCCAGCCAGGAGTGCGTTGGAATAGTCGTGTCTAGAGGTAACCAAGGCATGGATGAGGGTTTCAGCAGTGGATGAGCTGAGGCAAGAGGCAGAGACAGGTGATGTTACGGAGGTGGAAATAGGCGGTCTTAGTTATGCCAGTGTAGCACATGCCTGGATGAGTGCAGCTCCAACAACACTCAAGGAACTCGACACCATCCAGGGTAAAGCAGCCCACTTGATTGGCACCCCATCCACCACCTTCAACATTCACTCCCTCCACCACCGGCGCACCGTGGCTGCAGTGTGTACCATCTACAAGATGCACTGCAGCAAATCGCCAAGTCTTCTTCGGCAGCACCTCCCAAACCCGTGACCTCTTCCACCTGGAAGGACAAGGGCAGCAGGCGCATGGGAACACCGCCACCTCCAAGTTCCCCTCCAAGTCACACACCATCCCGACTTGGAAGTCTATCGTCGATCCTTCATCGTCGCTGGGTCAAAATCCTGGAACTCCCTCCCTAACAGCACTGTGGGAGGACCTTCACCATGCGGACTGCAGCGGTTCAAGAAGGCGGCTCACCACCACCTTCTCAAGGGCGATTAGGGATGGGCAATAAACGCCGGCCTTGCCAGCAATGCCTGAAGAAATCGCAAAGTCTCTGTTTGCAGAATGGACTCAGTCGAGAATATTTTGTGGACTTTATGGGATTTTTCTGAGGGTATTTTCCCCGTGATGGAATCGCCCTGTGCAGATACGTGCAAAACTGGTTTGTTAAAACTCCAGAGAACGCATGGCAGTTGGCTGTGACAAAAGAACTGTCAGTCATCCAGTATGTATGGGTTTGCCCGACAGTCCTGAAAAAAGGAAGGGTGGGGTGCCATTGACGAAGGGGCTGAGGACCCTGAAGCACCCGATAAACTTGAACCTATTAGAAAGCCACTCTAATATGCGAAAGCACTTCTTACCTCCATCTCAGAAGAGAAGCAGAACAATGAACCCACTTGACGTAATAAAACTCACTACGCACTTGGTTTGAGTATAAAGCAAGGCTTTAATCAACTTGTTTCAGAACATGGAGGTCTAGTTGTACTTCACTAGTTCCTTGTCTTACAAAATGTCCCTGGTAAGCTGGGCCCACGCCCGAGTATTTATACTCCTTGGATGGCGCCACCAGCTGGCTGTCCAGCGTTATTTCATAAGTAGTTTCTTGATGATAAGATTTATAACACCGCTACCCTAGCCAGCCGAAGAGGAGCCAGTTTTTCCCAACACGAAGACCGAGAGATGTCCCAGACTTAGGGTCATTAGTCCAATCACGGAATACTCATGGGTCTGATGATGGCCCATCACTGACTAAGCACCGGAGTGCTTAGAAACAAAAGGATTTTAAAGATTGGCAGGAAAGATAGGGGTAGCAAGACTCCTATAAAGATAAATCCTTTTCCAATATTTTGTCTCTCTCTCGCTCTCGCTCCACCAAGATCGACCTAACAAGAAGAAGTATGCTGAGACTGAGAACCGCATACCCCTCACAGGGAACGGCCTCCGGGCAGTGACTTCCCACAGCCGAGCGGAGCAATCAAGACCGACTGTGTGTAGTGGTACGCATGGTCTCGAGTGTCCCAAGCCGGTAACCAGATATCCCAGATGAGCTGGGTGAGGTGTAAGGGGCTCAGGGTTTTTCCTCAGAAGTGAAGTTTTTTGGGGCTATTCCGAGGGGGGGAGCTTCGTTTGGTTCAGCCAGGTGAAAGGGGCTTATGCGACTGGGTAATTCGTTGGTAGGGGTGGAGTTAGAGTCCACCATAGCAACAAGGCAATTACTGCTTGTTATAATCCCCAGTTGTGTACTGTATGCATGTTGTTTGTATCCTCGATCGTATTCTCCACAGAGACAGTGATTTCGTTTAGTAGTGCATGTTTTAGCCAGTGTATGTTTGATTTTTCACTGAAGCATTTCTGTCCGTGACTTATTCCATTTACACTCTGAGTAATAATTCCCGGGTATAGAACTTTTGGAAGGCGGGGGTGATTCGAACCGTCCGTCTAGCAATCGGGCTAGGATCAAAACCGCTTACAGCCCACATCCCATACAAAAACGAGTAACAAAAAAAGGTGGGAAGCAAACCATTTATTTATCACAATTTGAGGTCAGTGTACATCTCTGCATAAAACGTGGACAGTTTATGCATTTCTAATAGATCGCAAATCCCGTTTCAAGAGACAGCATAAGTAAACTCTATTTTATAATAAATTATATTGGACAAATATAAAGGATATTTTCTCATTATCACAATACCATAAAACCTTAGTGGAAAATGCTTCATATAAATTATCTTATTAAATAAAAACAGTTAGAAAATAGATCTCTTTACATGTTACAAATATATTCTTTGTATCTATAATATATTAATCTTTTACCTCAATCTGCATTTCCTCGCCACATCCCAGTACGGATTCCTATGTTAACATTTATAATGGGGATTTGCTATGTAAACATGTCACACTGGTCCACCGCAGCGCCGCCAGTGGCAGGAGGGTGTAATGACACCGTGACTTGTTTACATGGGCGATTCCCATTCGAAATGTGGACATGGGCATTTGCAACTGCAATAGATATCAAAAATATAAGAGAGAAAGTAGGGCTTTAGAATGAGGAGTGAATTACGTCAGTCTGCATCCAGTGATTCCCCACCTTCTCAATTGTAATGAATCGAGCTCAGGTTGTGGGCCCCCTGTTTATCGCCTGACCCCCATGTTGACCTTTTGCTGCCATTTTGTTTCCTGTCTGCCCTGGAGCCAGGCCACAAATTTACTGAATTCTGATTGTGCTGGGGTTTGCTTGGGAGGTAAAGAGGGAGGAGTCCCCAGGGCCCTTAACTCCACCCGTTACCAAGGCAACACCCCGGATGTTCTTCCCTTTACATAAAGCCGGATCGATCCGTAGCTTCTTAAATGCCGCGCACACTTCCTCTCCGCAAGCCTCACTTCCTGTTGTCACGTTATTTTGGGTCACACCCGCTTGTCACGGTACCCCATTGTAAATTCTTATGTCAACTGTCACAAGGTAGTGCAAATTCTGGCCACTAGATGGCGCGGTGGAGCGAGTCTCCAAAGTCTCTATTCCTCACCCCCACCATATACATCACTGTAAATACCTATACATATAAATAACAAAATGTGTACCCATAAATATCTTCGATAAAAGTCCTCACTATAAATTACGTTATCACAACTGGATAAAGATTCTTGATTGTCTCCTAGAAAATAAAGTCCAGGCAATTTTTGCGAGCCAGTTAGGATCCCGCGGAAAAAGAGTTTCAAAATTCTATCGACGCCTTGCAAAATTTCTTAAAATAAAATCATGAGCAATTGGTTCATCGGGTGTCAGGAAATGGCTGATTCTTTACCCCAACTCACAGGATTGCGGGAAGACAAACAGTTTCTCCACGAGACAAGGCAATCAAATACAGTCCGGGTGGATGGGAAGCAAATATAGGTGGAAACCGGGGGAGAGATATTTTTACTGTGTATCTAACCCGTGCTGTACCTGCCCTGGGAGTGTTTGTCGGGACAGTGTACAGGGAGCTTTACTCTGTATCTAACCGCGTGCTGTACCTGCCCTGGGAGTGTTTGATGGGACAGTGTAGAGGGAGCTTTACTCTGTATCTAACCCCGTACTGTACCTGCCCTGGGAGTGTTTGATGGGACAGTGTAGAGGGAGCTTTACTCTGTATCTAACCCCGTGCTGTACCTGCCCTGGGAGTGTTTGATGGGGCAGTGTAGAGGGAGCTTTACTCTGTATCTAACCCCGTGCTGTACCTGCCCTGGGAGTGTTTGATGGGACAGTGTAGAGGGAGCTTTACTCTGTATCTAACCCGTGCTGTACCTGCACTGGGAGTGTTTGATGGGACAGTGTAGAGGGAGCTTTACTCTGTATCTAAACCCATGCTGGATCTGCCCTGGGAGTGATCGAGCACGTAATCCAAAAAGAACATAAAAAGGGAGTAGCAAAACGTTGAACGAAAATGGAATGTGAAGTTTCTGTCCCTCACACCGAGCTGGGAGGGGCTTGCGAGGCGCGAATCAGACGGCATAGTAGTAGGAGAGGAGCTTGAAATCCCTCTCAGTCCTGGTGATCCAGTCTTTGTACTCCCTGCACACGATGTAACCCCTCACCTTCCTCTCAAAGTTTGTCGGGTCGTAGGAGGCAGAGGTCAGGGGGTCGTCCACGGCGGGCAGCTGGTAGCCCATGGCGAGCAGGAGGGAGCCCACGTTGGCCAGCAGGCCCTCCGCCTGGGCCTTGGCGAAGGTCAGCTGCTCCTGGAGCTGCCCGGGGCCCAGGGCCAGCTGGTCGTCCAGCACCAGCTGCAGGAACTCCCGGTAGAGGGCGTAGGCCCGGTAGTTGGCCTCCAGCCGGGCCTGGGGACACAGCCTCCTCCAGGTGATGTAGCGGATGGTGGCCACCGGCACTCCCTCCAGCCGCACGTCGGGCATGGAGAAATCCGGGTCCGAGAACGGGCTCCCCATCTGTTGCAGCTGCGAGAGCAAGAGACGTTTCAGGTCAGCAAGAAACATTATTGATCCCAAAAAATAACCCTTCTCCTCACCCGCCACCCCACTCCTCCCTCCCACCCCCCTCCTCGCTCCCTCGCTCGCTCCTTCCCGCCACTCCCCTTGCTCCTTCACCCCCTCCCTCCCCCTCGCTCCCTCCCTCCCTCCCGCCAATCCCCTCGCTCCCTCCCTCCCTCCCGCCCCCTCCTCGCTCCCTCCCTCCCGAACCCCCCCTCGCTCCCTCCCTCCCTCCCTCCCGCCACTCCCCTTGCTCCCTCACCCCCTCCCTCGCTCCCTCCCTCCCTCCTGCCCCTTCCTCACTCCCTCCCTCCTCGCTCCCTCCCTCCCGCACCCCCCCTCGCTCCCTCCCTCCCTCCCTCCCGCGACTCCCCTCGCTCCCTCACCCCCCTCCCTCCCTCCCGCCCCCTCCTCGCTCCCTCCCTCCCTCCTGCCCCCCCTCGCTCCCTCCCTTCTCGCTCCCTCCCTCCCTCCCGCCCCCTCCTCAATCCCTCCCTCCTCGCTCCCTCCCTCCCTCCTGCCCCCCTCGCTCCCTCAACCCCCCTCCCTCCCTCCCGCCCCCCCTCGCTCCCTCCCTCGCTCCCTCCCGCCACTCCCCCTCCCTCCCACCCCCCCTCGCTCCCTCCCTCCCTCCCACCCCCCTCCCTCCCTCCTCGCTCCCTCCCTCCCGCACCCCCTCCCTCCCTCCCACCCCCCTCCTCACTCCCTCCCTCCTCGCTCCCTCCCTCCCTCCCGACCCCCCTCACTCCCTCAACCCCCTCCCTTCCTTCCGCCCCCCACGCTCCCTCCCTTGCTCCCTCACACCCCTCCCTCCCACCCCCCCTCACTCCCTCCCTCCCTCCCTCCTCGCTCCCTCGCTCCCTCACCCCCCTCCCCCCCTCCCTCCCACCCCCCCTCTCTCCCTCACCCCCTCCCTTCCGCCCCCCCTCGCTTACAGAAGAATTAGGAACAGGAGTCGGCCACACGACCCCTCGAGCCTGCTCTGCCATTCAATAAGATCAGGGCTGATCTTCGACCTCATCTCCACTTTCCCGCCCAATCCCCGTATCCCTCTATTTCCCTGGAGTCCAGAAATCTATCGAGCTCGGCCTTGAATCTACTCAAAGACTCAGCATCCACAGCCCTCTGGGGTAGAGAATTCCTAAATAACAACAGAAAATGCTGGAAAAAGCTCAGCAGGCCAGGGCAGCATCCATGGAGAGAGGAACAGAGTCAACTTTTCAGGTCGAAACCCTTCGTCAGAACTGAGAAAAAAGCAGGAAATGGAGCAGATTTAAAAGCAAGTTTAGGGGCCGGGAAATGGGGGAGGGGATGAAAGAACAAAAGGGAAGGTCTGTGATAGGATGGAAGGCAGGAGAAGTAAAGAGGCATTAAGAGGTATTCAAGGCGAGACGAGTTGGTAACGGGACAGGTAAAGAAACAAAAGATGGCTCTTGATGAAGTGTGAATTGTACTGGCAGAATGAAGGACAGCTGCCACGTGGGAGGGAAGAAAAAAATAAAAACCACAAACAAAAAGTGTGGATAAAAAATATAAATATGATAGGGGCCGAGGTTATGATCTGAAATTGTTGAACTCTATGTTGAGTCCAGAAGGCTGTAAAGTGCCTAATCGGAAGATGAGGTGCTGTTCCTCGAGAGAATTCCTAAGCTTCACAAACCTCTGGATGAAGAATTTCCTCCTCATCTCAGTCCTAAATGGCCGACCCCTTATCCTGAGACTATGCCCCCTAGTCCTAGACACTCCAGCCGGGTGAAACAACCTCTCAGCATCTACCCTGTCAATCCCCCTCAGAATCTTGCATGTTTCAATGAGATCACCTCTCATTCTTCTAAACTCCCGAGAGTATCGGCCGATTCTGCACAATCCCTCATCTTATTGCAAGGGGGTTGGAGTATAAAAACAGGGAAGTCTTGCTTCAGTTATACAGGGTACTGGTGAGGCCACACCTGGAATACTGCGTACAGTTTTGGTTTCCATATTTAAGAAAGGATATACTTGCTCTCGAGGCGGTTCAGAGAAGGTTCACTCGGTTGATTCCAGAGATGAGGGGGTTGACGTATGAGGAAAGGTTGAGTAGGTTGGGCCTCTACTCATTGGAATTCAGAAGAATGAGAGGCGATCTTATCAAAACATATAAGATTGTGAGGGGGCTTGATCGGGTGGATGCGGGGAGGATGTTTCCACTGATGGGTGAGACTAGAGCTAGGGGGCATAATCTTAGAATAAGGGGCTGCGCTTTCAAAACTGAGATGAGGAGAAACTTCTTCACTCAGAGGGTAGCAAGTCTATGGAATTTGCTACCTCAGAGAGCTGTGGAAGCTGCGACACTAAATAAATTTAAAACGGAGATAGGCAGTTTCCTAGCAGATAAGGGAATTAGGGGTTACGGGGAGAGGGCAGGGAAGTGGACGTGAGTCTAGGTTCGGATCAGCCATGATCCTCTTGAATGGCGGAGCAGGCCCGAGGGGCCGTATGGCCTACTCCTGCTCCTACTTCTTATGTTCTTATGTTCTTATAGAACAGCCCTCTCATCCCAGGATTCAATCTAGCGAACCTTTGTTGCACCGTCTCCAAGGCAAGTATATCCTTCCTTAGATAAGGAGACCAAAACTGTGCACAGTACTCCAGGTGTGGTCTCACCAAGGCCCTGTACAACTGCAGCAAGACTTCCTTACTCTTATACTCCAACCCCCTTTGCAATAAAGGCCAACATGCCTTCCTAATTGCTTGCTGTACCTGCATGCTAACTCTCTGTGTTTCTGTGGGTGTGGTGCTCAGTACCACTCAGCAGGACTAGGCCGGGAATGAAGCCTGGGCCTTTCCTGCTCTGTTATGGTGAGCTGGTTAGCGCTTTGAGTGTGGTACTGAGCCCGGCACCCGCATGGGAAATGCCCCCTGACTCCGTCCCCAGGCCTAGTTAGCTCAGCTCAGCCCGAGCACAAGATCTGGAGGGGTAATGCGGCCAGGGTTCCTTGAGGTGACTGCTACCCAGGGGGACACCCCCATGCTACAATGCATTCCTGCAAGGTGCGACACCCCCTCATAGCCAAATATCCAGGTGGCACTTGGCTGCTGAGGGTCACTGAGGGTGAGAGTTACAGGCCCCCGCCCCCCCCACCGCCCCAGCCCATGAACCCCAATCCCCAATCACTGTACAACTAGCCTTGACCCAAATACTCACATAGGTGGTGAGCAGCAGTGATGTTTTGCCTTGTAGGAAGATTGCGAGGTCATGCGTCTGTTTAATCAAGGTGACCACGGCGATGGAGGCTCCCTGAGAATGTGCCGGAAGCAGTGCCAGGAGCACGCACAGGATACCTGAGGGGAGGAAAAGGGTAGACATTGGAGCTTAAACCTTGCAAAGAAACATAGAAACATAGAAGATAGGAGCAGGAGTAGGCCATTCGGCCCCTTGAGCCTGCTCCGCCATTCAATGAGATCATAGCTGATCATCCAAATTCAGTACCCTGCCCCTGCTTTCTCCCCATATCGCTTGATTGCTTTAGCCTTAAGAAACATATCTAACCCCTTCTTGAATATATTTAATGAATTGGCCTCAACTACCTTGTGTGGTAGAGAATTCCACAGGTTCATCACTCTCTGGGTGAAGAAATTCCTCCTCATCTCTGTTCTAAATGGCTTACCCCTTATCCTTAGACTGTGACCCCTGGTTCTGGACTCCCCGGCCATCGGGAACATCCTTCCAGCATCTAGTCTGTCTAGTCCTGTTAGAATTTTATACGTTTCAATGAGATCCCCTCTCATTCTTCTAAACTCTAGCAAGTATAAGCCTAATCGACCCAATCTCTCCTCATACGTCATTCCTGCCGTCCCAGGTATCAGCCTGGTGAATCTTCGCTGCCTCTCCTACTCTTCACCATTGTCTTCACCATTGCTCCACTTTATCTTCATGTCCGCCCTATCGCCAAGACCGCCTATTTCCACCTCTGTAACATCGCCCGTCTCCGCCCTTGCCTCAGCTCATCCGCTGCTGAAACCCTCATCCATGCCTTGGTTACCTCCAGACTTGACTATTCCAACACACTCCTGGCTGGCCTCCCACATTCCACCCTACGTAAACTTGAGGTCATCCAAAACTCGGCTGCCCGTGTCCTAACTCACACCAAGTCCCGTTCACCCATCACCCCTGTGCTCGCTGACCTACATTGGCTCCCGGTTAAGCAGCGCCTTGATTTCAAAAGTCCCATCCTTGTTTTCAAATCCCTTCATGGCCTCGCCCCCCTTCCTATCCCTGTAATCTGCTTCAGCCCCACAACCCCCCACCGCGAGATCTCTGCGCTCCTCCAATTCTGGCCCCTTCAGCATCCCAGATTTCCATCGCTCCAACATTGCCGGCCGTGCCTTCTGTTGCCTGGGCCCTAAGCTCTGGAATTCCCTGCCTAAACCTCTCCGCCTCGCTACCTTCCTTTAAGATGCTCCTTAAAACCTACCTCTTTGACCGAGCTTTTGGTCACCTGTCCTATTATCTCCTTATAATGGTTCGTGTCAAATTTTGTTTGAAAATCGCTCCTGTGCAGCACCTTGGGACGTTTTACTACGTTAAAGGCGCTATATAAATACAAGTTGTTGTTGTTGTTGTACAGCACAGTGGAGGCCATTCGGCCCATCATGCCTGTGCCGGCTCTTTGAAAGAGCTCCCCAATTAATCCCGCTCCCCCTGCTCTTTCCCCACAGCCCTGCTAAATCTTCCCTTACAAGTAAGAAGACAGACTTGCATTTCTACTGTGCCTTCCTCCACCTCAGGATGGCCCACAGTCAATTAAGTATTTCTTTTTGAACTATGGTCACTGTTGTAATGCAGTGAAACGTGGCGGCCCATTAGCGCACAGCAAGATCACACAATCCAGGCCCCGGTTGCCAGTACTGAGGGAGTGCCGCACTGTCGGAGGGGCAGTACTGAGGGAGCGCCGCACTGTCGGAGGGGCAGTACTGAGGGAGCGCCGCACTGTCGGAGGGTCAGTACTGAGGGAGTGCCGCACTGTCGGAGGGGCAGTACTGAGGGAGCGCTGCACTATCAGAGGAGCAGTAATGAGGGAGCGCCGCACTGTCGGAGGGGCAGTACTGAGGGAGTGCTGCACTGTCGGAGGGTCAGTACTGAGGGAGTGCCGCACTGTCGGAGGGGCAGTAATGAGGGAGCGCCGCACTGTCGGAGGGGCAGTACTGAGGGAGCGCTGCACTGTCGGAGGGTCAGTACTGAGGGAGTGCCGGACTGTCGGCGGGGCAGTACTGAGGGAGCGCCGCACTGTCGGAGGATCAGTACTGAGGGAGCACCGCACTGTCGGAGGGGCAGTACTGAGGGAGTGCCGCACTGTCGGAGGGGCAGTACAGAGGGAGTGCTGCACTGTCGGAGGGTTAGTACTGAGGGAGCGCCGCACTGTCGGAGGGTCAGTACTGAGGGAGTGCCGCACTGTCGGAGGGTCAGTACTGAGGGAGTGCCGCACTGTCGGAGGGTCAGTACTGAGGGAGCGCCGCACTGTCGGAGGGGCAGTACTGAGGGAGTGCCGCCCTGTCAGAGGGGCAGTGCTGAAGGGGTGCCGTACTGTCAGAGGGGCAGTACTGAGGGAGCGCTCCACTGTCGGAGGGTCAGTACTGAGGGAGCACTGCACTGTCGGAGGGGCAGTACTGAGGGAGCGCTGCACTGTCGGAGGGGCAGTACTGAGGGAGTGCCGCACTGTCGGAGGGGCAGTACTGAGGGAGCGCTGCACTGTCGGAGGGGCAGTACTGAGGGAGCGCCGCACTGTCGGAGGGGTAGTACTGAGGGAGCGCTGCACTGTCGGAGGGGCAGTACTGAGGGAGTGCCGCACTGTCGGAGGGGCAGGACTGAGGGAGCGCTGCACTGTCGGAGGGGCAGTACTGAGGGAGCGCTGCACTGTCGGAGGGGCAGTACTGAGGGAGCGCTGCACTGTCGGAGGGTCAGTACTGAGGGAGCGCCGCACTGTTGGAGGGGCAGTACTGAGGGAGCGCTGCACTGTCGGAGGGGTAGTACTGAGGGAGAGCTGCACTGTTGGAGGGGCAGTACTGAGGGAGCGCTGCACTGTCGGAGGGGCAGTGCTGAGGGAGCGCCGCACTGTTGGAGAGGCAGTACTGAGGGAGAGCTGCACTGTCGGAGGGGCAGTACTGAGGGAGCGCCGCACTGTCGGAGGGGCAGTACTGTGGGAGTGCCGCACAAATTGGCTGCCGCGTTTCCCACATTACAACAGTAACTACACTTCAACAGTACTTCATTGGCTGTAAAGCGTTTTAAGAACATAAGAAAATAAGAAACATTAATAAAAATCTTTGTGCCATCTTGAGGCAGAGAAAGGCGCTGTTGAAATACACCTCTTTCATTATTCCCTTCCTTTCTTCCTTATAAACTCACTCCAATGTCTAAAACAATGCGACGGTCCCGCAGGCAGGCGCTGTGTGACGGCAAGTCCCACCTTCCTTTCTCTCGCTCTATCTCTCTATCTCTCTTTCTTTCTTTCTCTCTTTCTCGTTCTTTCTTTCTCTCTTTCTCGTTCTCTCGTTCTCTCTTTCTCTCTTTTTCTCCCATCCTTTCTTTCTTTCTCTCTTTCTCGTTCTTTCTTTCTCTCTTTCTCGTTCTCTCGTTCTCTCTTTCTCTCTTTTTTTCTCCCATCCTTTCTTTCTTTCTCTCTTTCATTCTCTCTTTCTTTCATTCTTTCTCGTTCTTCCTTTCTCTCGCTCTACCTCTCTCTATCTTTCTATTTCTCTTTCTTTCTTTCTCTCTTTCTCGTTCTTTTCCTTTCTTTCTCTCTTTCACTCTTTGTTTTTCTCTGTCTCTCTTTCTAGTTCTTTCTTTCACACTTTCTAGTTCTTTTTTCTTTCTTTCTCTCTTTCTCGTTCTCTCGTTCTCTCTCTCTTTCTCCCATCTTTTCTTTTCTTCTCTCTGTCTTTCTTTCTCATTCTCTCTCTCTCTTTCCCATCTTTTCTCTCTCTCTCTCACTCTCTCTCTTCCTTCCCCTCCCCTCCATCCACAGATATTCCAGCTGATCCCCATCACGAAAGCCACACAGCCAGAGCTACTCTCAGTGCAGGCTGACCCTGAGGGGCCACCTACCTTTCAGATGAAGCATTGAGTGCAGTTCGCTGATGCCTGTTTCTTGAGCTGCTGATTAACTCTGAGTGTGCGGACTGTGAGGCACCCAAACCCCTTTAAATAGCTCCATAAAAGAGGAAAAGGGCGATAAAAAAAATCCCTGCTCCTCCCCCGACCTGCTTGATGGTTTTTTTCCTGACAGCAGGATGTATTTCACGATACATTGTCTCTCTCCAATGAGTGTGAAATCGAAATTCGTGAAATACCTAGCAAATACCTATCTGCTTCCGCCCATTACTCACCTTCCCGACCGACACCACGATTACTCAGCAGATTTTCTTTTACTATTGATTGTTTTCGGTGTCGAACTTCCTTCAAAGAAGTCAGCAAAGTATTTTTTTTCATTCGTCAATGGGCTGAAACATCCCCTGTGTGTGTTTGTGTAAGTTTCAGGGAGCTTCTTAATTGCACCAACTGCCCGGATTTTAATGAATGAAGTTTGAAATGGACCCACGCAAACACATGTTGCTATCTCTCCCCCGCAAAGAGTCCCACTGCGCTCAGCCCACTCTAGACACACTCCCCCAGTCCTGTCCTTCCCCACAGACCCAGTAGAGGGTCCCACTGCGCTCACCCCACTCTAGACACACTCCCCCAGTCCTGTCCTTCCCCACAGACCCAGTAGAGAGTCCCACTGCGCTCACCCCACTCTAGACACACTCCCCCAGTCCTGTCCTTCCCCACAGACCCAGTAGAGAGTCCCACTGCGCTCACCCCACTCTAGACACACTCCCCCAGTCCTGTCCTTCCCCACAGACCCAGTAGAGAGTCCCACTGCGCTCACCCCACTCTCGACACACTCCCCCAGTCCTGTCCTTCCCCACAGACCCAGTGGAGAGTCCCACTGCGCTCACCCCACTCTAGACACACTCCCCCAGTCCAGTCCGTCCCCACAGACCCAGCAGAGTCAAACTCCTCTCACCCCACTCTAGACACACTCCCCCAGTCCAGTCCGTCCCCACAGACCCAGCAGAGTCAAACTCCTCTCACCCAATCCTAGGCGCACTCCCCCAGTCCTGTCCTGCCCCAGCAGACCCAGTGGAGTCCCACTCCTCTGATCCCACCCTAGACACACTCCCCCAGTCCTGTCCTTCCCCAGCAGTCCCAGCAGAGAATCCCACTTCTCTTACCCCAGTCTAGACACACTCCCCAGACCTGTCCTTCACCAGCAGACCCAGCAGAGAGTCCCACTTCTCTCATCCCACTCTAGACACACTCCCCCCAGTCCCGTCCTTCACCAGCAGACCCAGTAGAGAATCCCACTCCTCTAATCCCACTCTAGACACACTCCCCACTCCACCTAGTCCTGGCCTTCCCACATACACAGCAGAGAACCCCACTCCTCTCACCCAATCCCAGACACACTCCCCCAGTCCAATCCTTCCCCACAGATCCAGCAGAGAGTCCCACTCGTCTCATCCCACTCTAGACACATTCCCCCCAGTCCTGTCCTTCCCCAGCAGATCCAGTAGGGAGTCCTACTACTCTCATCCCACTCTTGACACACTCCCCCAGTCCTGTCCTTCCCCAGCAGACCCAGTAGAGAGTCCCACTCCTCTCATCCCACTCTAGACACACTCCCCCAGTCTGGTCCATCCCCAACAGACCCAGCAGAGTCCCACTGCTCTCATCCCATCCTAGACACACTCCCCCAGTCCTGTCCTTCCCCAGCAGACCCAGTAGAGAGTCCTACCCCTCTCACCCAATCCCAGACACACTCCCCCAGTCCTGCCCTTCCCCAGCAGATCCAGCAGGGAGTTCCACTTCTCTCATCCCACTCTAGACACACTCCCCCCAGTCCTGGCCTTCCCCATCAGACCCAGTAGAGAATCCCACACCTCTCACCATCCCAGACACACTCCACCAGTCCTGTCCTTCCCCACAGACCCAGCAGAGTCCTACTCCTCCCATCCCACTCTAGACACACTCCCCCAGTCCTGTCCTCCCCCAGCAGACACAGAAGAGAGTCCCACTCCTCTCATCCCACTCTAGACACACTCCCCCCAGTCCTGTCCTTCCCCAGTAGACCCAGTAGAGAGTCCCACTCCTCTCATCCCACTCTAGAAACACTCCCCCAGTCCTGTCCTCCCCCGGCAGACCCAGTAGAGAGTCCCATTCCTCTCATCCCACTCTAGACATGCTCCCCCAGTTCTGTCCATCCACAGCAGAACCAGCAGAGAATCCCACTGCTCTCATCCCATCCTAGATACACTCCCCCAGTCCTGTCCTTTCCCAGCAGACACAGCAGAGTGCCCCACTACTCTCACCCAACCCCAGACACACTCCCCCAGTCCTGTCCTTCCCCAGCAGACCCAGTAGAGAATCACACTCCTCTCACCCATTCCAGCCACACTCCCCCAGTCCTGTCCTTCCCCAGCAGACACAGTAGAGAGTCCCACTCCTCTCACCCAATCCCAGACACACTCCCCCAGTCCTGTCCTTCCCCAGTAGAGAGTCCCACTCCTCTCATCCCACTCTAGACACACAGACCCCAGTCCTGGCCTTCCCCAGCAGACCCAGTAGAGAATCCCACTCCTCTCACCATCCCAGACACACTCCCCCAGTCCTGTCCTTCCCCAAAGACCCAACAGAGTCCCACTCCTCTCATCCCACTCTAGACACACTCCCCCAGTCCTGTCCACCCCCAGCAGATCCAGCAGAGAATCCCACTGCTCTCATACCATCCTAGATACACTCCCCCAGTCCTGTCCTTTCCAAGCAGACACAGCAGCGTGTCCGACTCCTCTCACCCAACCCCAGACACAGTCCCCCAGTCCTGTCCTTCCCCAGCAGACCCAGCAGAGTGTCCCATGCCTCTCACCCAATCCCAGACACACTCCCCCAGTCCTGTCCTTCCCCAGCAGACCCAGTAGAGAGTCCCACTCCTCTCATCCCACTCTAGACTCACTCCCCCAGTCCTGCCCTTCCCCAGCAGACCCAGCAGAGTGTCCCACGCCTCTCACCCAATCCCAGACACACTCCCCCAGTCCTGTCCTTCCCCAGCAGACCCAGTAGAGAGTCCCACTCCTCTCATCCCACTCTAGACACACAGACTCCAGTCCTGGCCTTCCCCAGCAGACCTACTAGAGAGCCCCACTCCTCTCATCCCACTCTAGACTCACTCCCCCTGTCCTGCCCTTCCCCAGCAGACCCAGCAGAGTGTCCCACTCCTCTCACCCAATCTCAGACACGCTCCCCCAGTCCTGTCCTTCCCCAGCAGACCCAGTAGAGAGTCCCATTCCTCTCATCCCACTCTTGACACCCCCCCCCAGTCCTGGCTTTCCCCAGCAGTCCCAGCAGAGTGTCCCACTCCTCTCACCCAATCCCTGACACACTCCCCCAGTCCTGTCCTTCCCCAGCAGACCCAGTAGAGAATCCCACTCCTCTCACCATCCCAGACACACTCCCCCAGTCCTGTCCTTCCCCACAGACCCAGCAGAGTCCCACACCTCTCATCCCACTCTAGACAAACTCTCCCCAGTCCTGTCATTCCCCAGCAGACCCAGTAGAGAATCCCACTTTTCTCATCCCACTCTAAACACACTCCCTACTCCCCCTAGTCCTGTCCTTCCCACAGACACAGCAGAGAATCCCACTCCTCTCATCCAATCCTAGATACACTCACCGCCCTGTCTCACCCTACAGACATAGCAGAGTCCCACACCGATCCATCACAGACACACTCCCAATCCAGTCCTTCCCACAGACCCAGCAGAGCGTCCCACACCTCTCATCCAATCCTAGATACACTCCCAGCCCTATCCTCCCAGCAGATCCAGCAAAGCTCGGCCCCTCTCCCTCCCCCTAGTCGCACTCCCACAAATTTTCAGAACCTCTCTGGCCACAGGGGATGTGCCAGAGGACTGGAGAACAGCTAACGTAGTACCATTATTTAAGAAGGGTAGTAGGGATAAACCAGGGAATTACAGGCCAGTGAGCCTAACATCAGTGGTAGGGAAATTATTGGAAAAATTCTGAGGGACAGAATTGGTCTCCACTTGGAGAGGCAAGGATTAATCAGGGATAGTCAGCATGGCTTTGTCAAGGGAAGATCATGTCTGACCAATTTGATTGAATTCTTCGAGGGGGTGACTAGGTGTGTGGATGAGGGTAGTGCAGTGGATGTGGTTTACATGGATTTCAGTAAGGCTTTTGATAAAGTCCCGCATAGGAGACTGGTTAGGAAGGTAAGAGCCCATGGGATCCAGGGTGCCTTGGCACATTGGATCCAAAACTGGCTTAGTGGCAGAAGGCAGAGGGTGATGGTGGAAGGTTGTTTTTGTGACTGGAAGCCTGTGTCCAGTGGGGTACCGCAGGGATCGGTGCTGGGTCCCTTGCTGTTTGTGGTCTACATTAATGATTTGAATGTGAATGTAAAAGATATGATCAGTAAGTTCGCAGATGACATGAAAATTGGTGGGGTGGTAAATAGCGAGGCGGGAAGCCTCAGGCTACAGGACGATATAGATGGGTTGGTCAGATGGGCGGAACAGTGGCAAATGGAATTTAACCCTGAAAAGTGTGAGGTGATGCATTTTGGACGGACTAACAAGGCAAGGGAATACACAATGAATGGTTGGACCCTAGGAAAGACAGAGAATCAGAGGGACCTTGGTGTGCATGTACATAGATCCCTGAAGGCAGCAGAACAGGTGGATAAGGTGGTTAAAAAGGCATATGGGATACTTGCCTTCATTAGCCGAGGCATAGAATATAAGAGCAGGGAGGTTATGATGGAGCTGTACAAAACGCTGGTAAGGCCACAGCTGGAATACTGTGTGCAGTTCTGGTCGCCACACTATAGGAAGGATGTGATTGCTTTGGAGAGGGTGCAGAGGAGATTCACCAGGATGTTACCTGGGCTGGAGCGCTTCAGCTATGAAGAGAGACTGGACAGGCTGGGGTTGTTTTCCTTGGAGCAGAGAAGGCTGAGGGGGGACCTGATTGAGGTGTACAAAATTATGAGGGGCATAGATAGGGTAGATAGAAAGGAACTTTCCCCTTAGTAGAGGGTGAAAGAAACCAATACAGAGGGGTCAATAACCAGGGGGCATAGATTCAAGGTAAGGGGCAGGAGGTTTAGAGGGGATTTGAGGAAAAACTTTTTCACCCAGAGGGTGATTGGAATCTGGAACTCACTGCCTGAAAGGGTGGTAGAGGCAGGAACCCTCACAACATTCAAGAAGCATTTGGATGAGCACTTGAAACGCCATAGCATACAAGGCTACGGACCAAATGCTGGAAAATGGGATTAGATTAGACAGGGCTTGATGGCCGGCGCGGATGCGATGGGCCGAAGGGCCTATTTCTGTGCTGTATAACTCTATGACTCTCCATATCTATCTCCGTCTCTTTCAATATCTCTTTCTGTCTATCTCTACATCTTTCGATCTCTCTTTCCATCTTTCTATCTCTCTCTCCATCTTTCTATCTATCTCATTATCTATATCAATCTCTGTCGCACACAAACCAACACACACACAAATACACTTTCTCGCAGAGCACCCCTGGACAGCGAATAGCCAACTCGGCAGCGGGCCGAGGATGGAGCCTGGGCCTTTCCTGCCCTGTGTGTGTGTGTGTGTGTGTGTGTGTGTGGGGCTCTGTCCCACACCGGCTGTGAGATCGGTTAACTCAGCACTAGGCCAAGGATGGAGCCTGGGCCTTTCCTGCTCTGTGTGTGTGTGTGTGTGTGTGGGGCTCAGTCCCACACCGGCTGTGAGATCGGTTAACTCAGCACTAAGCCGAGGATGGAGCCTGGGCCTTTCCTGCCCTGTGTGTGTGTGTGTGTGGGGCTCTGCACCACACCGGCTGTGAGATCGGTTAACTCAGCACTAAGCCGAGGATGGAGCCTGGGCCTTTCCTGCCCTGTGTGTGTGTGTGTGTGGGGCTCTGTACCACACCGGCTGTGAGATCGGTTAACTCAGCACTAGGCCGAGGATGGAGCCTGGGCCTTTCCTGTTGTGTGTGTGTGTGTGGGGGGGGGCTCAGTCCCACACCGGCTGTGAGATCGGTTAACTCAGCAGTAGGCCGAGGATGGAGCCTGGGCCTTTCCTGCTCTGTGTGTGTGTCTGTGTGTGTGTGTGTTGGGGCTCAGTCCCACACCGGCTGTGAGATCAGGCTAACTCAGCACTAGGCCGAGGATGGAGCCTGGGCCTTTCCTGTTGTGTGTGTGTGTGTGTGGGGGCTCAGTCCCACACCGGCTGTGAGATCAGGCTAACTCAGCACTAGGCCGAGGATGGAGCCTGGGCCTTTCCTGCTCTGTGTGTGTGTGTGTGTGTGTGTGTGTGTTGGAGCTCAGTCCCACACCGGCTGTGAGATCAGGCTAACTCAGCACTAGGCCGAGGATGGAGCCTGGGCCTTTCCTGCCCTGTGTGTGTGTGTGTGTGTGTGTGTGTGGGGGCTCAGTCCCACACCGGCTGTGAGATCAGGCTAACTCAGCACTAGGCCGAGGATGGAGCCTGGGCCTTTCCTGCCCTGTGTGTGTGTGTGTGTGTGTGGGGCTCAGTCCCACACCGGGTGTGAGATCAGGCTAACTCAGCACTAGGCCGAGGATGGAGCCTGGGCCTTTCCTGCCCTGTGTGTGTGTGTGTGTGTGTGGGGCTCAGTCCCACACCGGGTGTGAGATCAGACTAACTCAGCACTAGGCCGAGGATGGAGCCTGGGCCTTTCCTGCTCTGTGTGTCTGCCTGTGTGGGGGCTCAGTCCCACACCGGCTGTGAGATCAGGCTAACTCAGCACTAGGCCGGGGATGGAGCCTGGGCCTTTCCTGCTTTGAGCCAACAATGACGTGACCTGCAATCTTTGCAATACCAGCTGCGAATTTGCATGTTGGAAACTCAGTTGATCTCTCTCTCTCTCTCTCCTCAAGGTGTGTCACATTTCAAAGAACTGATGATCTTTGTGCGAAATACGCAAATTTGTGTTGAGAAGGATGTTTGAGGTAATTAATGCTGATTTTTTTGACCTTTGGGCAGAGGTGAAGGAGTGAATTTTTCAGAGCTAACAAGGAAATAACTCTACTCGACAGATTAATTTCGATTTTTAATGCTAAATATGCAAAAGTGAGGTCCCAATGGACCTTTTCCAATAAATCCTTTGTGTTCATTCCAACTGTATGGTTTCCACATCAGAGCTAATTCAACACACAGAACTGTGTCATCCCACAGCCCCGCTCTCTCCCCATAGCCCTGTATCAATACCCAAACTAATCCCCTGCCCCGCTCTCTCCCCATGGCCCTGTATCAATCACAAACTAATCCCACTGCCCCGCTCTCTCCCCATGGCCCTGTATCAATACCCAAACTAATCCCACTGCCCCGCTCTCTCCCCATAGCCCTGTATCAATACCCAAACTAATCCCCTGCCCCGCTCTCTCCCCATAGTCCTGTATCAATCACAAACTAATCCCACGGCCCCGCTCTCTCCCCATGGCCCTGTATCAATACCCAAACTAATCCCACTGCCCCGCTCTCTCCCCATAGCCCGGTATCAATCCCCAAACTAATCCACTGCCCCGCTCTCTCCCCACAGCCCTGTTTCAATACCCAAACTAATCCCACTGCCCCGCTCTCTCCCCATAGCCCTACATCAATCCCCAAACTAATCCCACTGCCCCGCTCTCTCCCCATAGCCCTGTATCAATACCCAAACTAATCCCACTGCCCCGCTCTCTCCCCATAGCCCGGTATCAATCCCCAAACTAATCCCACTGCCCCGCTCTCTCCCCATAGCCCTACATCAACCCCAAAATAATCCCACTGCACCGCTCTCCCCATAGCCCTGTATCAATCCCCAAACTAATCGCACTGCCCCGCTCTCTCCCCATAGCCCTGGATACAATCCCCAATCTAGTCCCACTGCCTCGCTCTCTCCCCATAGCCCTGTATCAATCCCCAAACTAATCGCACTGCCCCGCTCTCTCCCCATAGCCCTGGATACAATCCCCAATCTAGTCCCACTGCCCCGCTCTCTCCCCATAGCCCTGTATCAATCCCCAAACTAATCGCACTGCCCCGCTCTCTCCCCATAGCCCCGCATCAATCCCCAAACTAATCCCATTGCCCCGCTTTCTCCCCATAGCCCTGTATCAATCCCCAAACTAGTCTCACTGCTCCGCTCTCTTCCCATAGCCCAGCATCAATCCCCAAACTAATCCCACTGCCCCGCTCTCTCCCCAAAGCCCTGTATCAATCCCCAAACTAATCCCACTGCCCCGCTCTTTCCCCCGAGCCCTGTATAAATCCCCAAACTAATCCCACTGCCCGGCTCTCTCCCCATAGCCCTGTATCATTCCCCAAACTAATCCCACTGCCCCGCTCTCTCCCCGTAGCCCTGTATCAATCCCCAAACTAATCCCACTGCCCCGCACTTTCCCCCGAGCCCTGTATCAATCCCCAAACTAATCCCACTGCCCCGCGCTCTCCCCATAGCCCTGTATCAATCCCCAAACTAATCCCACTGCCCCGCGCTCTCCCCATAGCCCTGTATCAATCCCCAAACTAATCCCACTGCCCCAACCTCTCCCCATAGCCCTGTATTAATCCCCAAACTAATCCCATGCCCCGCTCTCTCCCCATAGCCCAGGATCAATCTCCAAACTAATTCCCCTGCCCCGCTCTCTCCCCATAGCCCTGTATCAATCCCAAAATTAATCCCACTGCCCCGCTCCAGAATCCTTGGAGGCAGGTCCCAGATGGATGTGAAATGCTCGGGACGCGATTCCCCCCTTGGTTGAAGAGCCACCCTCTGTTGCCCCCACACAGGAAGAGCTAGGCAGGGCATGGGGAGGCATGGACCCTCTCGCAACCCCCAACCCCCGAACCCCATACCACCCCCCCACCCACTCACAACGCCTCCTAACCAATCAGCACGGGAAATCGAAATGGACGGGAAGGAAATTAAAATGATAAAATCAAGGTATTCGGGCCGCATGTTGGAATGGAACGTGAGAAAGCTACGTCAAACCTTCCTGACTCTGCAGAACCAGTCGACTCCCCTTGCATGCCCCCGGGGCAATGATCATTCATTTGCTCCTCCCTTTATTGTCAACCTCGTTTGTGCTTGACCTTTTGACAAAAACATTACAGTCAGCGCAATCAGCAGGCGATTGCTGGAACTGAGAGTGTGGGGTCCCAGTCTCAAGGGGCTGGCAGGGTTGGTGCTGGCGTCACCAATTTCGATGTGCCTCGGTTTTCCCGGCATGCTGGAGCAGGAGGAGGGCGTTCAGCCCCTCCAGGCTGTTCACACATTCAGTCAGATCATGGCTGATCTGTATCTTAACTCCATCTACCCGTCCTGGCTCCTTAACCCTTTATACCTTGCTCAGGCCACACTTGGAGCACTGTGCACAGTTCTGGTCTCCATATACCTTGGTTAGGTCACACTTGGAGCACTGTGCACAGTTCTGGTCTCCATATACCTTGGTTAGGTCACACTTGGAGCATTGTGCACAGTTCTGGTCTCCACATACTTTGGTTAGACCACACTTGGAGCACTGTGCACAGTTCTGGTCTCCATATACCTTGCTCAGGCCATGCTTGTAGCACTGTGCACAGTTCTGGTCTCCATATACCTTGGTTAGGTCACACTTGGAGCACTGTGCACAGTTCTGGTCCCCATATACCTTGGTTAGACCACACTTGGAGCACTGTGCACAGTTCTGGTCTCCATATACCTTGGTTAGGTCACACTTGGAGCACTGTGCACAGTTCTGGTCTCCACATACCTTGGTTAGGTCACACTTGGAGCACTGTGCACAGTTCTGGTCTCCATATACCTTGGTTAGGTCACACTTGGGGCACTGTGCACAGTTCTGGTCTCCACATACCTTGGTTAGGTCACACTTGGAGCACTGTGCACAGTTCTGGTCTCCACATACCTTGGTTAGGTCACACTTGGAGCACTGTGCACAGTTCTGGTCTCCACATACCTTGGTTAGGTCACACTTGGAGCACTGTGCACAGTTCTGGTCTCCACATACCTTGGTTAGGTCACACTTGGAGCACTGTGCACAGTTCTGGTCTCCACATACCTTGGTTAGGTCACACTTGGAGCACTGTGCACAGTTCTGGTCTCCACATACCTTGGTTAGGTCACACTTGGAGCACTGTGCACAGTTCTGGTCTCCACATACCTTGGTTAGACCACACTTGGAGCACTGTGCTCAGTTCTGGTCTCCATGTACCTTGGTTAGACCACACTTGGAGCACTGTGCACAGTTCTGGTCTCCATGTACCTTGGTTAGACCACACTTGGAGCACTGTGCACAGTTCTGGTCTCCATATAACTTGGTTAGACCACACTTGGAGCACTGTGCACAGTTCTGGTCTCCGTATACCTTGGTTAGACCACACTTGGAGCACTGTGCACAGTGCTGGTCTCCGTATACCTTGGTTAGACCACACTTGGAGCACTGTGCACAGTTCTGGTCTCCGTATACCTTGGTTAGACCACACTTGGAGCACTGCGCACAGTTCTGGTCTCCATATACCTTGGTTAGCCCACACTTGGAGCACTGTGCACAGTGCTGGTCTCCATATACCTTGGTTAGCCCACACTTGGAGCACTGTGCACGGTGCTGGTCTCCATATACCTTGGTTAGACCACACTTGGAGCACTGTGCACAGTTCTGGTCTCCATATACCTTGGTTAGACCACACTTGGAGCACTGTGCACAGTTCTGGTCTCTATATACCTTGGTTAGACCACACTTGGAGCACTGTGCACAGTTCTGGTCTCTATATACCTTGGTTGGACCACACTTGGAGCACTGTGCACAGTTCTGGTCTCCGTATACCTTGGTTAGACCACACTTGGAGCACTGTGCACAGTTCTGGTCTCCGTATACCTTGGTTAGACCACACTTGGAGCACTGTGCACAGTTCTGGTCTCCATATACCTTGGTTAGCCCATACTTGGAGCACTGTGCACAGTTCTGGTCTCTATATACCTTGGTTAGACCACACTTGGAGCACTGTGCTCAGTTCTGGTCTCTATATACCTTGGTTAGACCACACTTGGAGTACTGTGCACAGTTCTGGTCTCTATATACCTTGGTTAGACCACACTTGGAGCACTGTGCACAGTTCTGGTCTCTATATACCTTGGTTAGACCACACTTGGAGTACTGTGCACAGTTCTGGTCTCCATATACCCGGGTTAAACCACACTTGGAGTACTGTGCACAGTTCTGGTCTCTATATAACTTGGTTAGACCACACTTGGAGCACTGTGCACAGTTCTGGTATCCATATACCTGGGTTAGACCACACTTGGAGTACTGTGCACAGTTCTGGTCTCTATATACCTTGGTTAGACCACACTTGGAGCACTGTGCACAGTTCTGGTCTCTATATACCTTGGTTAGACCACACTTGGAGTACTGTGCACAGTTCTGGTCTCCATATACCTGGGTTAGACCACACTTGGAGTACTGTGCACAGTTCTGGTCTCTATATACCTTGGTTAGACCACACTTGGAGCACTGTGCGCAGTTCTGGTCTCCATATACCTGGGTTAGACCACGCTTGGAGCACTGTGCACAGTTCTGGTCTCCATATACCTGGGTTAGACCACGCTTGGAGCACTGTGCACAGTTCTGGTCTCCATATTATAAAACAGACAGTGAGGCACTGGAAAAGGTGCAAAAGAGATTCACTGGAATGATTCCAGACTGAGAGGTTATAGCTATCGAGAAAGATTGAACAGGCTGGGGCTCTTTTCTCTAGAAAAGAGAAGGCTGAGGGGTGACCTGATCGAGGTCTTTAAGATGATGAAAGTTTTCGATCGGGTAGACGTAGAGAAGATGTTTCCACTTGTGGGGGAGACCAGAACTAGGGGCCATCAATATAAGATAGTCACTGATAAATCCAATAGGGAATTCAGGAGAAACTTCTTTACCCAGAGAGTGGTTAGAATGTGGAACTCGCTGCCACAGGGAGTGGTGGAGCTGAATGGCAGAGATACAGTTAAGGGGAATCTAGATAAACACACGAGGGAGATAGGAATAGAAGGATACATTGATGGGGTGAGATGAAGAAGGGTGGGAGAGGGTCGTGTGGAGCAGGAACACCGGCATAGACAGGTTGTGCTGAATGTTCCATAGCTGTGCTGTGAATACTGTGTAACTTGGTAACCCTGACCTATCAATCTATGAGTCTGTTCCATTCAGAGTGGAGAGTCCTTGAAACAGGGAGAGCAGAGTAGGTCGCTGATACAGGCTCCTGCGTGGGGGAGTTGTACAAACAAGCCGCACCTTGGAAGGTATAATACCCAGGGCCTCTGTTCCGTCTGCGATTACAATGTGGTTTTTCGCCGACACACGATCCGCTCTCTCCCACACACACACGCAGGCACGCACACAGATTGCATTTCTCTCTCTGTTTCCACTGACCTCCCCTCACCAACACCAGGTGCCCCAGCATCCCCTGAGGTTCAGGGGCTCCTGATGACATGTAGTGTCCCCTCCCTTTTTAGGAGAGTGCTAGGGTCCTCGGGACTGTATTTTGGGGAACACAGCCGGCAAGAGAGTGCCTGTTTGCCCCGGATAGGGAGTGTACTCTGTCTCCCTTCTGTACGGAGACAGAACTCACGTACATAAACCCAGTACTGAGGGAGCGCCGCACTGTCGGAGGGGCAGCACTGAGGGAGCGCTGCACTCTTGGAGGGGCAGTGCCGAGGAAGCGCCGCACTGTCGGAGGGGCAGTACTGAGGGTGCGCTGCACTGTCGCAGGGGAAGTACTGAGGGAGCACCGCACTGTCAGAGGGGCAGCACTGAGGGAGAACTGTACTGTCGGAGGGGCAGTACTGAGGGAGCGCCGCACTGTCAGAAGAGCAGTACTGAGGGAGCGCTGCACTGTTGGAGGGGCAGAACTGAGGGAGCGCTGCACTGTCGGAGGGGCAGTACCGAGGAAGCGCCGCACTGTCGGAGGGGCAGTACTGAGGGTGCGCTGCACTGTCGGAGGGGAAGTACTGAGGGAGCACCGCACTGTGAGAGGGGCAGCACTGAGGGAGCACTGCACTGTCGGAGGGGCAGTACTGAGGGAGCGCCGCACTGTCAGAGGAGCAGTACTGAGGGAGCGCTGCACTGTCGGAGGGGCAGAACTGAGGGAGCGCTGCACTGTCGGAGGGGCAGTACTGAGGAAGCGCTGCACTGTTGGAGGGGCAGTACTGAGGGTGCGCTGCACTGTCGGAGGGGAAGTACTGAGGGAGCACCGCACTGTCAGAGGGACAGCACTGAGGGAGCACTGCACTGTCGGAGGGGCAGTACTGAGGGAGCACCGCACTGTCGGAGGAGCAGTACTGAGGGAGCGCTGCACTGTCGGAGGGTCTGTACTGAGGGAGCACTGCACTGTTGGAGAGGCAGCACTGAGAGAGTGCTGCACTGTTGGAGGGGCAGTACTGAGGGAGCGCCGCACTGTCAGAGGGGCAGTACTGAGGGAGCGCTGCACTGTCGGGGGGTCAGTACAGAGGGAGCGCCGCACTATCGGTGGGTCAGTACTGAGGGAGCGCTGCACTGTCGGAGGGGCAGCACTGATGGAGCGCTGCACTGTCGGAGGGGCTGCACTGAGGGAGCGCTGCACTGTCGGAGGGGCTGCACTGAGGGAGTGCTGCACTGTTGGAGAGGCAGCACTGAGAGAGTGCTGCACTTTAGGAGGGGCAGTACTGAGTGAGCGCCGCACTGTCGGAGGGGCAGTACTGAGGGAGCGCTGCACTGTCGGAGGGTCAGTACTGAGGGAGCGCTGCACTGTCGGAGGGTCAGTACTGAGGGAGCGCCGCACTATCGGTGGGTCAGTACTGAGGGAGCGCTGCACTGTCGGAGGGTCAGTACTGAGGGAGCGCTGCACTGTCGGAGGGGCAGTACTGAGGGAGCGCCGCACTACCGGTGGGTCAGCACTGAGGGAGCGCTGCACTGTCAGAGGGGCAGTACTGAGGGAGCGCTGCACTGTCGGAGGGGTAGTACTGAGGGAGCGCTGCACTGTCGCAGGGGAAGTACTGAGGGAGCACCGCACTGTCAGAGGGGCAGCACTGAGGGAGAACTGTACTGTCGGAGGGGCAGTACTGAGGGAGCGCCGCACTGTCAGAGGAGCAGTACTGAGGGAGCGCTGCACTGTCGGAGGGGCAGAACTGAGGGAGCGCTGCACTGTCGGAGGGGCAGTACCGAGGAAGCGCCGCACTGTCGGAGGGGCAGTACTGAGGGTGCGCTGCACTGTCGGAGGGGAAGTACTGAGGGAGCACCGCACTGTGAGAGGGGCAGCACTGAGGGAGCACTGCACTGTCGGAGGGGCAGTACTGAGGGAGCGCTGCACTCTCGAAGGGGCAGAACTGAGGGAGAGCTGCACTGTCGGAGCGGCAGTACCGAGGAAGCGCCGCACTGTCGGAGGGGCAGTACTGAGGGAGCACTGCACTGTTGGAGGGGCAGAACTGAGGGAGCGCTGCACTGTAGGAGGATCTGTACTGAGGGAGCGCTGCACTGTTGGAGAGGCAGCACTGAGAGAGTGCTGCACTGTCGGAGGGGCAGTACTGAGGGAGCGCCGCACTATCGGTGGGTCAGTACTGAGGGAGCGCTGCACTGTCGGAGGGGCAGTACTGAGGGAGCGCTGCACTGTCGTGGGGTCAGTACTGAGGGAGCGCCGCACTATCGGTGGGTCAGTACTGAGGGAGCGCTGCACTGTCGGAGGGGCAGTACTGAGGGAGCGCTGCACTGTCGGAGGGGCAGCACTGAGGGAGCGCTGCACTGTCGGAGGGTCTGCACTGAGGGAGTGCTGCACTGTTGGAGAGGCAGCACTGAGAACGTGCTTCACTGTCGGAAGGGCAGTACTGAGGGAGCGCCGCACTGTCAGAGGGGCAGTACTGAGGGAGCACTGCACTGTCGGAGAGTCAGTACTGAGGGAGCGCCGCACTATCGGTGGGTCAGTACTGAGGGAGCGCTGCACTGTCAGAGGGGCTGTACTGAGGGAGCGCTGCACTGTCGGGGGGGTAGTACTGAGGGAGCGCTGCATTGTCGGAGGGTCTGTACTGAGGGAGCGCTGCACTTTTGGAGAGGCAGCACTGAGAGAGTGCTGCACTGTCGGAGGGTCAGTACTGAGGGAGCACCGCACTGTCGGAGGGGCAGTACTGAGTGAGCGCCGCACTGTCAGAGGGGCAGTACTGAGGGAGGGCCGCACTGTCGGAGGGGCAGTACTGAGGGAGCGCCGCACTGTCGGAGGGTCAGTACTGAGGGAGCACCGCACTGTCGGAGGGGCAGTACTGAGTGAGCGCCGCACTGTCAGAGGGGCAGTACTGAGGGAGCGCTGCACTGTCGGAGGGTCAGTACTGAGGGAGCACCGCACTGTCGGAGGGGCAGTACTGAGGGAGCGCTGCACTGTCGGAGGGTCAGTACTGAGGGAGCGCCGCACTGTCGGAGGGGCAGTACTGAGGGAGCGCTGCACTGTCGGAGGGTCAGTACTGAGGGAGCGCCGCACTATCGGTGGGGCAGTACAGAGGGAGTGCCGCACTGTCGGGTGGGGGCAATACAAAGGGAGTGCCGCACTGTCGGAGGGGCAGTACTGAGGGAGCGCCGCACTGTCAGAGGGGCAGTACTGAGGGAGCGCCGCACTATCGGTGGGTCAGTACTGAGGGAGCGCCGCACTATCGGTGGGTCAGTACTGAGGGAGCGCTGCACTGTCGGAGGGTCAGTACTGAGGGAGCGCTGCACTGTCGGAGGGGCAGTACTGAGGGAGCGCCGCACTGTCGGAGGGGCAGTACTGAGGGAGCGCCGCACTGTCGGAGGGTCAGCACTGAGGGAGCGCCGCACTGTCGGAGAGGCAGTACTGAGGGAGCGCCGCACTGTCGGAGTATCAGCTCTGTTCTTTGAACTCCAGTCTCTGGAGTGGAACTTGAACCCACAACCTTCTGACTCAGAGGCCCCTGGGACAACCTGAGGTGGTGAAAGGCGCTCTAGAAATGCGAGATCTTCGCTTTCATTGTTAGATGAAGAACGACACCAGATCCCAGCGCCCCACAACTGAAGGTGATGATTCCAGATATCTGGCCGGGTGGAAACAGCGACAGGAACAGTTTGCGAAGAATACGTTTGGGGGTCGTTCCATAGAGGCTGTTGCCAAGAACAGTAATTGCTACTGGCGAGGACTGAAACAGTGTGGGATGGTAAAATTCTCCTCCAGCCCACTCGACGCTCACATCACATGAAGGAAATAAACCGTCACAGACTCCGCCCCAGCCCCGACTCATCCTCTCCCTCTCCCCCCACATGGGAACTCTTTCAGGCGAATGACCTCATTGTTTTCTATGCTAATTGCTAATGGTGAGGCCGGGGGCAGGAGAGAATGGGTGTCGGCCATGGCGCGATGGGCAACTCTGTCTCTCGCCTCTGAGTCAGAAGGTCGTGGGTTCGAGCCCCACACACTCCAGCGACACGTAACATCCAGGCCCAGAGGGGGAAAGGACAGTGTATCTATCGCACTGTGACACCTGGTCCCAGAGGGGGAAAGGACAGTGTATCTAACACACTGTGACACCCGGTCCCAGATAGGGAAAGGACAGTGTATCTAACGCACTTTGACACCCGGTCCCAGAGGGGGGAAAGGACAGTGCATCTAACACACTGTGACACCCGGTCCCAGAGGGGGAAAGGACAGTGTATCTAACGCACTGTGACACCCGGTCCCAGAGGGGGAAAGGACAGTGTATCTAATGCACTGTGACACCCGGTCCCAGAGGGGGAAAGGACAGTGTATCTAACACTCTGTGACACCCGGTCTCAGAGGGGGAAAGGACAGTGTATCTAACACACTGTGACACCCGGTCCCAGAGGGGGAAAGGACAGTGTATCTAACACACTGTGACACCCGGTCCCAGAGGGGGAAAGGACAGTGTATCTAACACACTGTGACACCCTGTCCCAGAGGGGGAAAGGACAGTGTATCTAACACTCTGTGACACCCGGTCCCAGAGGGGGAAAGGACAGTGCATCTGACGCACTGTAACACCCGGTCCCAGAGGGGGAAAGGACAGTGTATCTAACACACTGTGACACCCTGTCCCAGAGGGGGAAAGGACAGTGTATCTAACACTCTGTGACACCCGGTCCCAGAGGGGGAAAGGACAGTGCATCTGACGCACTGTGACACCCGGTCCCAGAGGGGGAAAGGACAGTGTATCTAACACTCTGTGACACCCGGTCCCAGAGGGGGAAAGGACAGTGTATCTAACGCACTGTGACACCCGGTCCCAGAGGGGGAAAGGGCAGTGTATCTAACGCACTGTGACACCCGATCCCAGAGGGGGAAAGGACAGTGTATCTAATGCACTGTGACACCCAGTCCCAGAGGGGGAAAGGACAGTGTATCTAACACACCGTGACACCCGGTCCCAGAGGGGGAAAGGACAGTGTATCTAACGCACTGTGACACCCAGTCCCAGAGGGGGAAAGGACAGTGTATCTAACACACCGTGACACCCGGTCCCAGAGGGGGAAAGGACAGTGTATCTAACACACTGTGACACCCGGTCCCAGAGGGGGAAAGGACAGTGTATCTAACGCACTGTGACACCCGGTCCCAGAGGGGGAAAGGACAGTGTATCTAACGCACAATGACACCCGGTCCCAGAGGGGGAAAGGACAGTGTATCTAACACACTGTGACACCCGGTCCCAGAGGGGGAAAGGACAGTGTATCTAACGCACTGTGACACCCGGTCCCAGAGGGGGAAAGGACAGTGTATCTAACACACTGTGACACCCGGTCCCAGAGGGGGAAAGGACAGTGTATCTAACGCACTGTGACACCCGGTCCCAGAGGGGGAAAGGACAGTGTATCTAACACACTGTGACACCCGGTCCCAGAGGGGGAAAGGACAGTGTATCTAACGCAGTGTGACACCCGGTCCCAGAGGGGGAAAGGACAGTGTATCTAACACACTGTGACAGCCGGCCCCAGAGGGGGAAAGGACAGTGTATCTAACACACTGTGACACCCGGTCCCAGAGGGGGAAAGGACAGTGTATCTAACACACTGTGACACCCGGTCCCAGAGGGGAAAAGACAGTGTATCGAACACACTGTGACACCCAGTCCCAGAGGGGAAAGGACAGTGTATCTAACACACTGTGACACCCGGTCCCAGAGGGAGAAAGGACAGTGTATCTAACACACTGTGACACCCAGTCCCAGAGGGGGAAAGGACAGTGTATCTAACGCACTGCGACACCCGGTCCCAGAGGGGGAAAGGACAGTGTATCTAACGCACTGTGACACCCGGTCCCAGAGGGGGAAAGGACAGTGTATCTAACACACTGTGACACCCAGTCCCAGAGGGAGAAAGGACAGTGTATCTAACGCACTGCGACACCCGGTCCCAGAGGGGGAAAGGACAGTGTATCTAACACACTGTGACACCCGGTCCCAGAGGGGGAGAGGACAGTGTATCTAACACACTGTGACACCTGGTCCCAGAGGGGAAAGGACAGTGTATCTAACACACTGTGACACCCGGTCCCAGAGGGGGAGAGGACAGTGTATCTAACACACTGTGACACCCGGTCCCAGAGGGGGAAAGGACAGTGTATCTAACGCACTGTGACACCCGGTTCCAGAGGGAGAAAGGACAGTGTATCTAACACACTGTGACACCCGGTCCCAGAAGGGGAAAGGACAGTGTATCTAACACACTGTGACACCCGGTCCCAGAGGGAGAAAGGACAGTGTATCTAACACACTGTGACACCCGGTCCCAGAAGGGGAAAGGACAGTGTATCTAACACACTGTGACACCCGGTCCCAGAGGGAGAAAGGACAGTGTATCTAACACACTGTGACACCCGGTCCCAGAAGGGGAAAGGACAGTGTATCTAACACACTGTGACACCCGGTCCCAGAGGGAGAAAGGACAGTGTATCTAACACACTGTGACACCCGGTCCCAGAGGGGGAAAGGACAGTTTATCTAACACACTGTGACACCCGGTCCCAGAGGGGGAAAGGACAGTTTATCTAACACACTGTGACACCTGCTCCCAGAGGGGGAAAGGACAGTGTATCTAACACACTGTGACACCCGGTCCCAGAGGGGGAAAGGACAGTTTATCTAACACACTGTGACACCCGGTCCCAGAGGGGGAAAGGACAGTTTATCTAACGCAATGTGACACCCGGTCCCAGAGGGGGAAAGGACAGTTTATCTAACACACTGTGACACCTGCTCCCAGAGGGGGAATGGACACGGAGAGCGAGAGACAGACAGAGAGTGGGTGAGAGATAGAGAGATGGGGGAGAGAAAGGCAGTGCTTGGCGGAGAAAAGAATGAAAGAGAAATGGATTTGCCCACACAGATAAGGCTTGAGGTCAGTGAAGGAATGAGCTGACTTTCCGTCCTGAGTGAATAGCTTCTGACCGGGATGTGGAGTATCAGATGGGAGAGTGAGTCTCAGGTCTAAATCCAGATCTGTTACGTAGCGCGTACAGTGCTTTCGGGCTGGGTAGCCTCACCAGCATCACCAGGAATGTCCTGTGAGGCACGGCATCAAATTTTTAACCCAGTGACTGTTCAATGCTCCCGTCACACATCTGTCCCACCAGTTGGAGGTGGCAGGCAATTCAACTGCAGGTGGCGTCGCAGTTCTTGTTCAGTGTGTGTGTGGTTGGGGGGTTTCAGTACCCACTCTGGGTATGAGATCAGCTAACTCAACACCAGGTCGGGGATGGAGTCTGGGCCTTTCCTGCTCTCTCTCTCTGCCTCTCTCTCTGCCCCTCTCTCTGTCTCTGTCTCTGTCTCGCACTCTCTCTCTGTCTCTCTCTCTCTTTTTCTCTCCACCTCGCTCTCTCTCGATCTGTCTCTCTCTCTGTCTCTGGTTGTCTCTCTCTCTCTTTGTCTGTTCCTGTCTCTTTCTGTCTCTCTCTGTCCTTCTGTCTCTGTCTCTGTCTATGTCTCTCTGTCTCTGTTTCTAGCTGTCTCTCTTTCTGTCTCTCTGTCTCTGTCTCTCTGTCTCTCTCACTGTCTCTCCCTCTGTCTCACTGTGTCTCTCTGTCTCTCTCTCTCTGTCTCTCTCTGTGTCTCTCCCTCACTCTCTCTCTCTCTGTCTGTCTCTCTCCCTGTCTCTCTCTCTCTCTCTGTGTCTCTCTCTCTGTCTCTCTCTCTCTGTCTTTCTCTCTCTGTGTCTCCCTGTCTCTCTCTCTCTGTCTCTCTCTCTCTCTCTGTCTCTCTGTCTCTCTCTGTCTTTCTCTCTCTGTGTCTCTCTGTCTCTGTCTCTTTCTCTCTCTCTCTCTCTCTGACTCTCTCTCTCTCTCTCTGTCTCTCTGTCTCTCTGTCTTTCTCTCTCTGTGTCTCCCTGTCTCTCTCTCCCTGTCTCTCTCTCTCTTTGTCTCCCTGTCTCTCTCTCTCGTGCTGAGCTGTGAAATGCCTCTGGCACTCATGATAGGAAGTAAACGTCTGCAAACGGGAACAGCAACAGGGAAGTGTTTTCGCTTTACAAAGCGTCTCCGCTCTCGGGGAAGTGAGCGCTGTGGGGCCTGACTGCGGAAGAGGGAGGATGCGCTAGTCAGGCGGAATGGGGAAGCAGCAAGACTTGGAGAGGACCAGGAAAGATTGCGTCACAGTGCCTCGCCTTCCTGATTGGAACAGGTAGGGAGGGAGGGGCCAGACATTCTTTGGAAGTGAGAAGCAGCTGTGTGTGTCCAGAAATTCCGTCTGTCTCACTAGACGTCACCGGCTAACGTCAAAAGGAAACCTTGGCTGGCCTGAAATCTCCGGGATTCCGACAGCTGGGGAATTCCTACATGGTGGGGGAGTGTGTCTATTGATCAGTAACCAGTCACCGTCGCACCCCCGCGGTTATACAGGACATGCAGCTTTACACTGTACCTAACCCGTGCTGTACCTGCCCTGTAGTGTTTGATGGGACCGTGTAGAGGGAGCTTTACTCTGTACCTAACCCGTGCTGTACCTGCCCTGGGAGTGTTTGATGGGACAGTGTAGAGGGAGCTTTACTCTGTATCTAACCTGTGCTGTACCTGCCCTGGGGGTGTTTGATGGGACAGTGTAGAGGGAGCTTTACTCTGTATCTAACCTGTGCTGTACCTGCCCTGGGGGTGTTTGATGGGACAGTGTAGAGGGAGCTTTACTCTGTACCTAACCCGTGCAGTAACTGCCCTGGGGATGTTTGATGGGACAGTGTAGAGGAAGCTTTACTCTGTATCTAACCCGTGCTGTACATGCCCTGAAAGTGTTTGATGGGACAGTGTAGAGGGAGCTTTACTCTGTATCTAACCTGTGCTGTACTTGCCCTGTAGTGTTTGATGGGACAGTGTAGAGGGAACTTTACTCTGTACCTAACCCGTGCAGTACCTGCCCTGGGAGTGTTTGATGGGACAGTGTAGAGGAAGCTTTAATCTGTATCTAACCCGTGCTGTACCTGCCCTGGGAGTGTTTGATGGGACAGTGTAGAGGGAGCTTTACTCTGTACACAACCCATGCTGTACCTGCCCTGGGAGTGTTTGATGGGACATTGTAGAGGAAGCTTTACTCTGTATCTAACCCATGCTGTACCTGCCCTGGGAGTGTTTGATGGGACAGTGTAGAGGGAGCTTTACTCTGTATCTAACCCATGCTGTCCCTGCCCTGGGAATGTTTGATGGGACAGTGTAGAGGGAGCTTTACTCTGTATCTAACCCGTGCTGTAACTGCCCTGGGAGTGTTTGATGGGACAGTGTAGAGGGAGCTTTACTCTCTATCTAACCCGTGCTGTACCTGCCCTGGGAGTGTTTGATGGGACAGTGTAGAGAGAGCTTTACTCTGTTCCTAACCTTGCGCTGTACCTGCCCTGGGAGTGTTTGATTGGACAGTGTAGAGGGAGCTTTACTCTGTATTTAACCCGTGCTGTACCTGCCCTGGGAGTGTTCGATGGGACATTGTCGAGGAAGCTTTACTCTGCATCTAACCCGTGCTTTACCTGCCCTGGGAGTGTTTGATGGGACAGTGTCGAGGGAGCTTTACTCTGTATCTAACCCGTGCTGTACCTGCCGTGGGAGTGTTTGATGGGACAGTGTAGAGGGAGCTTTACTCTGTATCTAACCGTGCTGTACCTGCCCTGGGAGTGTTTAATGGGACAGTGTAGAGGGAGCTTTACATTGTATCTAACCCGTGCTGTACCTGCCCTGGGAGTGTTTAATGGGACAGTGTAGTGGGAGGTTTACTCTGTATCTAACCCGTGCTGTACCTGCCCTGGGAGTGTTTGATGGGACAGTGTAGAGGGAGCTTTACACTGTATCTAACCCGTGCTGTACCCGCCCTGGGAGTGTTTGCTGGGGCAGTGTAGAGGGAGCTTTACTCCGTATCTAATCTGTGCTGTACCTGCCCTGGGAGTGTTTGATGGGACAGTGTAGAGGGAGCTTTACTCTGTATCTAACCAGTGCTGTACCTGCCCTGGGAGTGTTTGATGGGACAGTGTAGAGGGAGCTTTACTCGGTATCTAACCTCGTGCTGTACCTGCCCTGGGAGTGTTTGATGGGACAGTGTAGAGGGAGCTTTACTCTGTATCTAACCAGTGCTGTACCTGCCCTGGGAGTGTTTGATGGGACAGTGTAGAGGGAGCTTTACTCTGTATCTTACCCCTGTTGTACCTGCCCTGGGAGTGTTTGATGGGACAGTGTAGAGGGAGCTTTACTTTGTATCTAACCCGTGCTGTACCTGCCCTGGGAGTGTTTAATGGGACAGTGTAGTGGGAGCTTTACTCTGTATCTAACCCGTGTTGTACCTGCCCTGGGAGTGTTTGATGGGACAGTGTAGAGGGAGCTTTACTCTGTATCTAACCCGTGCTGTACCTGCCCTGGGAGTGTTTTATGGGAAAGTGTAGAGCGAGCTTTACTCTGTATCCAACCTATGCTGTACCTGCCCTGGGAGGGTTTGATGGGACATTGTAGAGGGAGCTTTACTCTGTATCTAACCGATACTGTGACACCCGGTCCCAGAGGGGGAAATGTCAGTGTAACTAACGCACTGTGACACCTGGTCCCAGAGGGGGAAAGGACAGTTTATCTAATGCACCGTGTCACCCGCTTCCAGACGGGGATTGGACAGTGTATCTAACGCACTGTGATACCTGGTCCCAGAGGTGGAAAGTGTTAAGTCCGTGAATGATTGAGACACGGACTAGCAGGAGTGAAAACAAACAAATCTTTACTGGTGGAAGTCAAGAGCGAAACTAACAAACAGAGGCTCTCTAGCGCCTTTTATACATGGGTGGTCACTGCCGGTACTGCAATCTGAGACCAGTTATTCTCTTAAAGGTACATACACAACAATTCCTCCCCTTTTAGATAAACAGTACATAACATTCGTTTAACAACTAAATGATAACGAATTACAATCACAATTACTGTTGCTAGATACATTGGTTAAGTTTAAGCAATTATAAGTTCAGTCTTTGAGGAGGCTTCCTGATTCTGTCTGGATAACGCCTCTTTGGGGTATCAGGTTCTTCTGGCAATGTTGAGTCGGGATCAATGTCTTTGTTTGGTTCATCTGCTTCCAATATTACCGGTTCTGCGGTAGCTGCAATTGGAACGTCAATTTCATTACCAGGTGTATCAGATCGTGGTGTGGAGTTGACGTTTTCCAGTGACTCTAGAATCTGGTCAGCATGGCATCTTACAATGCTCTCCCCAACGTCCACGGTATACATGAGAGGTCCTTGTCATGTACAAATCGTTCCTGGCTGCCATTTCTCAGTGCGGTAGTCCCGGGCCAAAACTGGTTGACCTATCTTAAAACTCCTGGTCGGCCTTCCATTCATATTCTGAAACTGCCTGTTCTCTACATCTCTTCGGACGTTTGACTTAACCAAATCCAAGCGGCATCGTAGTCTTCGATTGAAGAACATCATGGCCGGAGTTTGGTTGGTAACCGCATGTGTCGCATTCCGGTAGGCAAACAAGAAGTTGTCCACCTTGTGTTGTAGGGGTATATCTTCATTACACATTGCCTTGATAGCCTTCTTGAATGTTTGGACAAACCTCTCGGCCAATCCATTAGTGGCTGGATGATATGGGGCAGATGTGTAATGCTTAACGCCATTGTTCTTTAAGAACCTCCGGAACTCTTCAGACACAAACTGTGGTCCATTGTCAGAGCAAATCTGTTCAGGCAGCCCATTCCTGGCGAATATGGTTCGCAAAACTGTGATAGTTTTTTCCGTGGTGGTTGAGGACATTTTTATTACCTCTGGCCACTTTACGATATCTGTTTCTTAAAAAATTCGCACTTGGGGCGGTTGGCTCGCAGCCCATGTTCCCGTAGTCTAGTGAGCACCTGTTCTAGGTTGTTAAGGTGTTCACTGTCATCTTCACCTGTTACAAGGATGTCGTCAAAGTAACACTGAGTCCCCGGAATCCCTTGCAGGACTTGTTCCATCGCTCTTTGCCATATCGCCGGAGCCGATGCTACTCTGAATGCCAATCGATGATACTGGTAAAGACCTTTGTGAGTGTTTATCGTGAGATACTTGCTAGAGGACTCTTCAACCTCCATCTGCAAATATGCTTGTGCTAGGTCAATTTTTGTAAAACGCTTCCCTCCAGACAGCGAGGTGAAGATGTCTTCTATCCTTGGAAGAGGATATTGTACTGTGTGAAGGACAGGGTTCACCGTCACCTTGAAGTCCCCACAGATGCGAATCTTCCTTGGCTCTCCGGACTTATTGCTTAACGTTTTCTTCATGACAGGAACGATGGGTGTCGCCCACTCGCTCCAGTCGACCTTAGACAACACGCCCGCCTTCTCCAGATTCTCCAGCTCTGCCTCGGCGGCTGGGCGAATTGCATATGGTACCGGTCTTGCTTTGAAAAACTTGGGAACTGCATTCTCTTCTATTTTTATCGAGGCGGTTATGCCTTTAAGCGTGCCCAGTTCTTGTTGAAATACCTCTTTGGCGTTAGCTAAGATTGTTGACAATCGTCCAGGAGTGACGTCTTCATCTTTTTTACCGTCCACCGTCATTGCATGAATGGAATGCCAATCTAAGTTTATCTTCCTGATCCATTCCCGTCCCAATAACGGTGGTCCACCATTTGGCAGTATGTAGAGATACAATTTCCATATTTTCTTGCCATTGCATTCGACAGGCACCCTTATTTTTCCTCTGGGGTATACTTTTTGCCCCGTATACGTCGTCAAGATGATGGATGTCTCTCTCAAGGGTATGTGTGAAAATAGCCGCTCGTAGTCTCGTCGATTCATGACGGTTAGCGCTGATCCTGTATCCAATTCCATTTTAACTTGGGACCCTGCTATCGTGAGGGTGACCCAAATGGTTCGGTGATCCTCTTTTGCGATTACATTGTGAAGTTTGAGACAGCTTAGTCTCCTGTTCTCGGATTCACTATCGCTCATCTGGTCTTCGGAACTACAGTCCGTCATCTTTTGTACTTTCTTGTACGGTTCCTTAGTAGCCTTTTTGCTGTCGCCGGTCTTCTTCCCAGACCTGCAAACTCGTGCAATGTGTCCAATCTTCCCGCATTGTCTGCATATTTTGTCTTTGGACCAGCAGTCCTTCTGGCCATGGTTAGTTCTGCCGCAGCGATAACATTTTGCAAATCCCCGTGTCATTTCGTGGGTGCCGTATTCCTGTGGTTTTTGTTGAATTTCTGCAGCTCCCCTGGCTGCTGCTTCATACGATACTGCCACGCTGAAAGCCTTATCTAGCGTCAGCTCTTTTTCTGAGAGTAACTTCTTCTGTGTTCCTTCACTCAGGAGTCCACAGACAAATTTGTCCCGTAGGGTATCTGCCAGTCCTGCTCCGAACTGGCAGTGCTTTGATAGCTTGCGTAGTTCCGTAAGATACTCAGCATTGCTCTCATCTTTGTGCTGAGTTCTCCTGTGGAATTTAAATCTTTCTGCTATCAACAGCGGTGCAGGGTTTAAGTGTTCCTGTAGGACAGCAACAATTTTGTTAAAACTCTTCGCCTTCGGTTTGGCTGGAGTAATCAGGTCCCGCAATAGGCCGTACGTTCTAGCGCCCATTAAGTTTAGCAATATCGATGCCTTTTTCCCCTCCGCTATATCGTTTGCCTCGAAATATACCTCGACTCTTTCCACATACGTGGTCCAGTCCTCTAATGTATTATCAAAAGCAGTGATACAGCCAGTCTTCGGCATCTTGCAAATCTAAAATGGCGCCTCCCGCGCTTTGCCTTCTTCCCCAATTTAACAAAATGGCACCTCCCGCGCTTTGCCTTCTTCCCCGCTGTTGTTAGCGCTGCTTTCCATGGTTTCTTGCGCGTATTCTTTTTCTTTTATTATTTTCCCGTCATGGAGCGGACCCTCTGGGACACTTCCCTCCCTCTTCTTAGGTCCGAACGCTGCCCGGCTTCGAAGCACCGGCCGCGCCCTGTGTGCTCCACCCTCTCTCTCTCTCTTTGCTTCCCGACTCGCTGCCCGGCCCTGTTGAAAAGCCACCCAATCGAGCTTCAGCCCGCCGCAGCCCAGGAAGGATCAGAGCACTACCTGCCACCAGCCCGATTAGCTGGGAAACCACAGACCGAGGAACCCAGCCTGGCTCTGGACAATCTCTCCTGCAAGTTTTCAAACCGATGATTGACGGTCGACGCCCGTTTCCCGAGTTTCTTTGGACTCTATATTTTTTTTTCTTCTGGCTCCGACCTTCAACAACGTCGTCTGAGGTGCTGCCGAGTTGCAGGTAAGTTCGTTTTTTACTCGTCGCCAGTGTTAAGTCCGTGAATGATTGAGACACGGTCTAGCAGGAGTGAAAACAAACAAATCTTTACTGGTACATACACAACAGAAAGGACAGTGTATCTAACGCACTGTCACACCTGGTCCCAGAGGGGGAAAGGACAGTGTATCTAATGCACTGTGACACCCGGTCCCAGAGGGGAAAGGACAGTGTATCTAACACACTGTGACACCCGGTCCCAGAGGGGGAAAGGACAGTGTATCTAACACACTGTGACACCTGGTTCCAAAGGGGAAAGGACAGTGTATCTAACACACTGTGACACCCGGTCCCAGAGGGGGAAAGGACAGTGTATCTAACACACTGTGACACCTGGTTCCAAAGGGGAAAGGACAGTGTATCTAACACACTGTGACACCTGGTCCCAGAGGGGGAAAGGACAGTGTATCTAACACACTGTGACACCCGGTCCCAGAGGGGGAAAGGACAATGTATCTAACACACTGTGACACCCGGTCCCAGAGGGGGAAAGGACGGTGTATCAAACAAACTGTGACACCCGGTCCCAAAGGGGGAAAGGACAGTGCATCTAACACACTGTGACACCCGGTCCCAGAGGGGAAAGGACAGTGTATCTAACACACTGTGACACCCGGTCCCAGAGGGGGAAAGGACAGTATATCTAACGCACTGTGACACCCGGTCCCAGAGGGGGAAAGGACAGTGTATCTAACGCACTGTGACACCCGGTCCCAGAGGGGGAAAGGACAGTGTATCTAACGCACTGTGACACCCGGTCCCAGAGGGGAAAGGACAGTGAATCTAACGCACTGTGACACCCGGTCCCAAAGGGGAAAGGACAGTGTATCTAACGCACTGTCACACCTGGTCCCAGAGGGGGAAAGGACATTGTATCTAATGCACTGTGACACCCGGTCCCAGAGGGGAAAGGACAGTGTATCTAACACACTGTGACACCCGGTCCCAGAGGGGGAAAGGACAGTGTATCTAACACACTGTGACACCTGGTTCCAAAGGGGAAAGGACAGTGTATCTAACACACTGTGACACCCGGTCCCAGAGGGGGAAAGGACAGTGTATCTAACACACTGTGACACCTGGTTCCAAAGGGGAAAGGACAGTGTATCTAACACACTGTGACACCTGGTCCCAGAGGGGGAAAGGACAGTGTATCTAACACACTGTGACACCCGGTCCCAGAGGGGGAAAGGACAATGTATCTAACACACTGTGACACCCGGTCCCAGAGGGGGAAAGGACGGTGTATCTAACACACTGTGACACCCGGTCCCAGAGGGGGAAAGGACAGTGTATCTAACACACTGTGACACCCGGTCCCAGAGGGGGAAAGGACAGTGTATCTAACACACTGTGACACCCGGCCCCAGAGGGGGAAAGGACAGTGTATCTAACGCACTGTGACACCCGGTCCCAGAGGGGGAAAGGACAGTGTATCTAACACACTGTGACACCCGGCCCCAGAGGGGGAAAGGACAGTGTATCTAACGCACTGTGACACCCGGTCCCAGAGGGGGAAAGGACAGTGTATCTAACACACTGTGACACCCGGCCCCAGAGGGGGAAAGGACAGTGTATCTAACGCACTGTGACACCCGGTCCCAGAGGGGGAAAGGACAGTGTATCTAACGCACTGTGACACCTGGTCCCAGAGGGGGAAAGGACAGTGTATCTAACGCACTGTGACACCTGGTCCCAGAGGGGGGAAGGACAGTGTATCTAACGCACTGTGACACCCGGTCCCAGAGGGGGAAAGGACAGTGTATCTAACGCACTGTGACACCCGCTCCCAGAGGGGGAAAGGACAGTGTATCTAACACATTGTGACACCCGGTCCCAGAGGGGGAATGGACAGTGTATCTAACGCACTGTGACACCCGGTCCCAGAGGGGAAAGGACAGTGTATCTAACGCACTGTGACACCCAGTCCCAGAGGGGGAAAGGACAGTGTATCTAACGCATTGTGACACCCGGCCCCAGAGGGGGAAAGGACAGTGTATCTAACGCACTGTGACACCCGGTCCCAGAGGGGGAAAGGACAGTGTATCTAATGCACTGTGACACCCGGTGCCAGAGGGGGAAAGGACAGTGTATCTAACGCACTGTGACACCCGGTCCCAGAGGGGGAAAGGACAGTGTATCTAACGCACTGTGACACCCGGTCCCAGAGGGGGAAAGGACAGTGTATCTAATGCACTGTGACACCCGGTGCCAGAGGGGGAAAGGACAGTGTATCTAACGCACTGTGACACCCGGTCCCAGAGGGGAAAGGACAGTGTATCTAACGCACTGTGACACCCGGTCCCAGAGGGGGAAAGGACAGTGTATCTAACGCACTGTGACACCCGGTCCCAGAGGGGGAAAGGACAGTGTATCTAACTCACTGTGACACCCGGTCCCAGAGGGGGAAAGGACAGTGTATCTAAGGCACTGTGACACTGGTCCCAGAGGGGAAAGGACAGTGTATCTAACGCACTGTGACACCCGGTCCCAGAGGGGGAAAGGACAGTATATCTAACGCACGTTCTTTCCCCTATCAGTTTCTGTGACTTGTGCAGTCCTGTTTTTGACAGGGAAATGGAGTGAAAGATGGAAAGTGCCTTTAGAAAATGGTGTTTTACTCCATCTGCTGGCACAGATTGTGCATCGACCTCACAGTCGGGTACTGAGCCCCACAGACAGAGCAGGAATGGCCCCGGCTTTGTCCTTGAACTCAGGCTGTGTTACCAGGGCTGCAAGGGTTAGATTAGGAGGAGCGATTACAGAAACTTGTCCTTTATTCCCTGGAATATAGAAGGTTAATAGGTGATTTGAATGATTTTTTAAAGATGATTAAACAACAACAACAACCACCTGTATTTATATAGCGCCTTTAACATAGTAAAATATCCCAAGGTGCTGCACAGGAACATTATAAGACAATAAAATTGACACCGATCCGCATAAGGATAAATTAGGGCACGTGGCTAAATGCTTGGTCAAAGAGCTAAGTTTTAAGGAGCGTCACAAAGGAGGAAAGAGAGGTAGCGAGGCGGAGAGGTTTAGGCAGGGAATTCCAGAGCTTAGGGCCCAACAACAGAAGGCACGGCCACCAAAAGTTGGGCAATTATAATCAGGGATGTTGAACAGGGCAGAATTAGAGGAGCGCAGATATCTCAGGGGTTTGTGGGGTTGGAGGAGCTTACAGAGATAGGGAGGGGGGCGAGGCCATGGAGGGATTTGAAAACATGGATGAGAATTTTGAAATCGAGGTGATGCTTAACCGGGAGCCAGTGTAGGTCAGCGAGCACCGGGGGTGATGGGTGAACGGGGCTTGGTGCGAGTTAGGACACGGGCAGCCGAGTTTTGGATGACCTCAAGTTTGCGTAGGGTAGAATGTGGGAGGCCAGCCAGGAGTGCGTTGGAATAGTCGAGTCTAGAGGTAACCAAGGCATGGATGAGGGTTTCAGCAGCGGATGAGCTGAGGCAAGGGCGGAGACGGGCGATGTTACGGAGGTGGAAATACACGGCCTTAGTTATGCTGCGGATATGTGGTTGGAAGCTTATTTCAGGGTCGAATATGACACCAAGGTTGCGAACAGTGTGGTTCAGCCTCAGACAGATGTTAGGGAGAGGGATGGAGTCAGTGGCTCGGGAACAGAGTTTGTGGCGGGGATTGAAAACAATGGCTTCGGTCTTCCCAATATTTAATTGGAGAAAATTTCTGCTCATCCAGAACTGTATGTCGGACAAGCAGTCTGACAATTTAGAGACCGTGGAGAGGTCGAGGGAAGAGATGGTGAGGTAGAGCTGGGTGTCGTCAGCGTACATGTGGAACCTGACGCTGTGTTTTTGGATAATGTCACCAAGGGGCAACATGTAGATGAGAAATAGGAGGGGGCCAAGGATAGATCCTGGGGGGACACCAGAGGTAACGATGTGGGAGCGGGAAGAGAAGCTGCTGCAGGCGATTCTCTGGTTATGATTAGATAGATAAGAATGGCACCAGGCGAGTGCAGTCCCACCCAGCTGGAGGACGGTGGAGAGGCGTTGGAGAAGGATGGAGTGGTCAACCTCGAGAAGGACAAGGAGGGATAGTTTAGCTTTGTCACAAAGGATGTCTATGTGACTTTGATGAGAGCCATTTGATGAAAGGATTTAGAATCATGGAATGGTTACAGCACAGAAGGAGGCCTTTCGGCCCATCGAACCCATGCCGGCTCCCTGCAAGAGCACTGCGTCCAGTTCTGGTCACCACACTTTAGGAAGGATGTGAAGGCCCTTGAGAGGGTGCAGAGGAGATTTACCAGAATGGTTCCGGGGATGGGGGATCTTAGCTACAAGGACAGGTTGGAGAAGCTGGATTTGTTTTCATTGGAGCAAAGGAGGTTGAGGGGTGATTTGATGGAGGTGTACAAGATTATGACGGGTTTGGACAGGCTAGACGGGGAAAGGCTGTTCCCACTAGTTGATGGTACAAGGACTAGGGGACACAGATTTAAGTTTTGGGCAAGAGATACAGGGGGGGGACGTGAGGAAAAACTTTTTTACGCAGCGAGTGGCGAGGACCTGGAACTCGCTGCCGACGGAAGTGGTGGAAGCGGAAACACTCGATGTTTTCAAGGGGAGACTGGATAGGCACTCGAGGGAAATAAACTTGCAGGGCTACGGGGATAGAGCGGGGGAATGGGACTGACTGGACTACTCTACAGAGAGCTGGCACGGACTCGATGGGCCGAATGGCCTCCTTCTGTGCCGTTATGACTCTATGACACTTCAGCTAGTCCCACTCCCCCGCCCTTTCCCCGTAGCCCTGCAAATTTTTTTCCTTCAGGTACTTATCCAATTCCCTTTTGAAAGCCGTGATTGAATCTGCCTCCACCATCCTTTCAGGCAGTGCATTCCAGGTCCTAACCACTCGCTGCGTAAAAAAGTTTTTCCTCCTGTGGCCTTTGGTTCTTCTGCCAATCCCCTTAAATCTGTGTCCTCTGGTTCTCGACCCTTCCGCCAATGGGAACAGTTTCTCTCTATCTACTCTGTCTAGACCCCTCATGATTTTGAACACCTCCATCAAATCTCCTCTCAACCTCCACTGCTCCAAGGAGAAAAATC